>NW_027467782.1:13020803-13088305 GCF_004210375.1 Tachypleus tridentatus | reverse complement strand
GTACTTCGTTCAGTTACGTATTACTAGTTTAACAAACTCAGTGGAAGTGTTGATTCAGTAAACATATTTAACAGAAACTCAGTGAATGTTGAGTTCAGTGAACATAGTTTAACAGAAACTCAGTGGAAGTGTTGAGTTCAGTGAAATAAATTTAACAGAAACTCAGTGGAAGTGTTGAGTTCAGTAAACATAGTTTAACAGAAACTCAGTGGAAGTGTTGAGTTCAATGAACATAACAGAAACTCAGTGAAAGTGTTGAGTTCAGTAAACATAGTTTAACAGAAACTCAGTGGAAGTGTTGAGTTCAGTAAACATAGTTTAACAGAAACTCAGTGGAAGTGTTGAGTTCAGTAAACATAGTTTAACAGAAACTCAGTGGAAGTGTTGAGTTCAGTGAACATAAACAGAAACTCAGTGGAAGTGTTGAGTTCAGTAAACATAGTTTAACAGAAACTCAGTGGAAGTGTTGAGTTCAGTAAACATAGTTTAACAGAAACTCAGTGGAAGTGTTGAGTTCAGTGAACATAGTTTAACAGAAACTCAGTGGAAGTGTTGAGTTCAGTAAACATAGTTTAACAGAAACTCAGTGGAAGTGTTGAGTTCAGAGTGAACAGTAAGTTTAGTTTAACAGAAACTCAGTGGAAGTGTTGAGTTCAGTAAACATAGTTTAACAGAAACTCAGTGGAAGTGTTGAGTTCAGTGAACATAGTTTAACAGAAACTCAGTGGAAGTGTTGAGTTCAGTAAACATAGTTTAACAGAAACTCAGTGGAAGTGTTGAGTTCAGTAACATAGTTTAACAGAAACTCAGTGGAAGTGTTGAGTTCAGTAAACATAGTTTAACAGAAACTCAGTGGAAGTGTTGAGTTCAGTAAACATAGTTTAACAGAAACTCAGTGGAAGTGTTGAGTTCAGTGAACATAGTTTAACAGAAACTCAGTGGAAGTGTTGAGTTCAGTAAACATAGTTTAACAGAAACTCAGTGGAAGTGTTGAGTTCAGTAAACATAGTTTAACAGAAACTCAGTGGAAGTGTTGAGTTCAGTGAACATAGTTTAACAGAAACTCAGTGGAAGTGTTGAGTTCAGTGAACATAGTTTAACAGAAACTCAGTGGAAGTGTTGAGTTCAGTAAACATAGTTTAACAGAAACTCAGTGGAAGTGTTGAGTTCAGTGAACATAGTTTAACAGAAACTCAGTGGAAGTGTTGAGTTCAGTAAACATAGTTTAACAGAAACTCAGTGGAAGTGTTGAGTTCAGTAAACATAGTTTAACAGAAACTCAGTGGAAGTGTTGAGTTCAGTAAACATAGTTTAACAGAAACTCAGTGGAAGTGTTGAGTTCAGTAAACATAGTTTAACAGAAACTCAGTGGAAGTGTTGAGTTCAGTGAACATAGTTTAACAGAAACTCAGTGGAAGTGTTGAGTTCAGTAAACATAGTTTAACAGAAACTCAGTGGAAGTGTTGAGTTCAGTAAACATAGTTTAACAGAAACTCAGTGGAAGTGTTGAGTTCAGTAAACATAGTTTAACAGAAACTCAGTGGAAGTGTTGAGTTCAGTAAACATAGTTTAACAGAAACTCAGTGGAAGTGTTGAGTTCAGTAAACATAGTTTAACAGAAACTCAGTGGAAGTGTTGAGTTCAGTAAACATAGTTTAACAGAAACTCAGTGGAAGTGTTGAGTTCAGTGAACATAGTTTAACAGAAACTCAGTGGAAGTGTTGAGTTCAGTAAACATAGTTTAACAGAAACTCAGTGGAAGTGTTGAGTTCAGTAAACATAGTTTAACAGAAACTCAGTGGAAGTGTTGAGTTCAGTAAACATAGTTTAACAGAAACTCAGTGGAAGTGTTGAGTTCAGTAAACATAGTTTAACAGAAACTCAGTGGAAGTGTTGAGTTCAGTAAACATAGTTTAACAGAAACTCAGTGGAAGTGTTGAGTTCAGTAAACATAGTTTAACAGAAACTCAGTGGAAGTGTTGAGTTCAGTAAACATAGTTTAACAGAAACTCAGTGGAAGTGTTGAGTTCAGTAAACATAGTTTAACAGAAACTCAGTGGAAGTGTTGAGTTCAGTGAACATAGTTTAACAGAAACTCAGTGGAAGTGTTGAGTTCAGTAAACATAGTTTAACAGAAACTCAGTGGAAGTGTTGAGTTCAGTAAACATAGTTTAACAGAAACTCAGTGGAAGTGTTGAGTTCAGTAAACATAGTTTAACAGAAACTCAGTGGAAGTGTTGAGTTCAGTAAACATAGTTTAACAGAAACTCAGTGGAAGTGTTGAGTTCAGTAAACATAGTTTAACAGAAACTCAGTGGAAGTGTTGAGTTCAGTGAACATAGTTTAACAGAAACTCAGTGGAAGTGTTGAGTTCAGTAAACATAGTTTAACAGAAACTCAGTGGAAGTGTTGAGTTCAGTAAACATAGTTTAACAGAAACTCAGTGGAAGTGTTGAGTTCAGTAAACATAGTTTAACAGAAACTCAGTGGAAGTGTTGAGTTCAGTAAACATAGTTTAACAGAAACTCAGTGGAAGTGTTGAGTTCAGTAAACATAGTTTAACAGAAACTCAGTGGAAGTGTTGAGTTCAGTAAACATAGTTTAACAGAAACTCAGTGGAAGTGTTGAGTTCAGTAAACATAGTTTAACAGAAACTCAGTGGAAGTGTTGAGTTCAGTAAACATAGTTTAACAGAAACTCAGTGGAAGTGTTGAGTTCAGTAAACATAGTTTAACAGAAACTCAGTGGAAGTGTTGAGTTCAGTAAACATAGTTTAACAGAAACTCAGTGGAAGTGTTGAGTTCAGTAAACATAGTTTAACAGAAACTCAGTGGAAGTGTTGAGTTCAGTAAACATAGTTTAACAGAAACTCAGTGGAAGTGTTGAGTTCAGTTCATAGTTTAACAGAAACTCAGTGGAAGTGTTGAGTTCAGTAAACATAGTTTAACAGAAACTCAGTGGAAGTGTTGAGTTCAGTAAACATAGTTTAACAGAAACTCAGTGGAAGTGTTGAGTTCAGTGAACATAGTTTAACAGAAACTCAGTGGAAGTGTTGAGTTCAGTAAACATAGTTTAACAGAAACTCAGTGGAAGTGTTGAGTTCAGTAAACATAGTTTAACAGAAACTCAGTGGAAGTGTTGAGTTCAGTAAACATAGTTTAACAGAAACTCAGTGGAAGTGTTGAGTTCAGTAAACATAGTTTAACAGAAACTCAGTGGAAGTGTTGAGTTCAGTAAACATAGTTTAACAGAAACTCAGTGGAAGTGTTGAGTTCAGTAAACATAGTTTAACAGAAACTCAGTGGAAGTGTTGAGTTCAGTAAACATAGTTTAACAGAAACTCAGTGGAAGTGTTGAGTTCAGTAAACATAGTTTAACAGAAACTCAGTGGAAGTGTTGAGTTCAGTAAACATAGTTTAACAGAAACTCAGTGGAAGTGTTGAGTTCAGTAAACATAGTTTAACAGAAACTCAGTGGAAGTGTTGAGTTCAGTAAACATAGTTTAACAGAAACTCAGTGGAAGTGTTGAGTTCAGTAAACATAGTTTAACAGAAACTCAGTGGAAGTGTTGAGTTCAGTAAACATAGTTTAACAGAAACTCAGTGGAAGTGTTGAGTTCAGTAAACATAGTTTAACAGAAACTCAGTGGAAGTGTTGAGTTCAGTGAACATAGTTTAACAGAAACTCAGTGGAAGTGTTGAGTTCAGTAAACATAGTTTAACAGAAACTCAGTGGAAGTGTTGAGTTCAGTAAACATAGTTTAACAGAAACTCAGTGGAAGTGTTGAGTTCAGTAAACATAGTTTAACAGAAACTCAGTGGAAGTGTTGAGTTCAGTAAACATAGTTTAACAGAAACTCAGTGGAAGTGTTGAGTTCAGTAAACATAGTTTAACAGAAACTCAGTGGAAGTGTTGAGTTCAGTAAACATAGTTTAACAGAAACTCAGTGGAAGTGTTGAGTTCAGTAAACATAGTTTAACAGAAACTCAGTGGAAGTGTTGAGTTCAGTAAACATAGTTTAACAGAAACTCAGTGGAAGTGTTGAGTTCAGTAAACATAGTTTAACAGAAACTCAGTGGAAGTGTTGAGTTCAGTAAACATAGTTTAACAGAAACTCAGTGGAAGTGTTGAGTTCAGTAAACATAGTTTAACAGAAACTCAGTGGAAGTGTTGAGTTCAGTAAACATAGTTTAACAGAAACTCAGTGGAAGTGTTGAGTTCAGTAAACATAGTTTAACAGAAACTCAGTGGAAGTGTTGAGTTCAGTAAACATAGTTTAACAGAAACTCAGTGGAAGTGTTGAGTTCAGTAAACATAGTTTAACAGAAACTCAGTGGAAGTGTTGAGTTCAGTAAACATAGTTTAACAGAAACTCAGTGGAAGTGTTGAGTTCAGTAAACATAGTTTAACAGAAACTCAGTGGAAGTGTTGAGTTCAGTAAACATAGTTTAACAGAAACTCAGTGGAAGTGTTGAGTTCAGTAAACATAGTTTAACAGAAACTCAGTGGAAGTGTTGAGTTCAGTAAACATAGTTTAACAGAAACTCAGTGGAAGTGTTGAGTTCAGTAAACATAGTTTAACAGAAACTCAGTGGAAGTGTTGAGTTCAGTAAACATAGTTTAACAGAAACTCAGTGGAAGTGTTGAGTTCAGTAAACATAGTTTAACAGAAACTCAGTGGAAGTGTTGAGTTCAGTAAACATAGTTTAACAGAAACTCAGTGGAAGTGTTGAGTTCAGTAAACATAGTTTAACAGAAACTCAGTGGAAGTGTTGAGTTCAGTAAACATAGTTTAACAGAAACTCAGTGGAAGTGTTGAGTTCAGTAAACATAGTTTAACAGAAACTCAGTGGAAGTGTTGAGTTCAGTAAACATAGTTTAACAGAAACTCAGTGGAAGTGTTGAGTTCAGTAAACATAGTTTAACAGAAACTCAGTGGAAGTGTTGAGTTCAGTAAACATAGTTTAACAGAAACTCAGTGGAAGTGTTGAGTTCAGTAAACATAGTTTAACAGAAACTCAGTGGAAGTGTTGAGTTCAGTAAACATAGTTTAACAGAAACTCAGTGGAAGTGTTGAGTTCAGTAAACATAGTTTAACAGAAACTCAGTGGAAGTGTTGAGTTCAGTAAACATAGTTTAACAGAAACTCAGTGGAAGTGTTGAGTTCAGTAAACATAGTTTAACAGAAACTCAGTGGAAGTGTTGAGTTCAGTAAACATAGTTTAACAGAAACTCAGTGGAAGTGTTGAGTTCAGTGAACATAGTTTAACAGAAACTCAGTGGAAGTGTTGAGTTCAGTAAACATAGTTTAACAGAAACTCAGTGGAAGTGTTGAGTTCAGTAAACATAGTTTAACAGAAACTCAGTGGAAGTGTTGAGTTCAGTAAACATAGTTTAACAGAAACTCAGTGGAAGTGTTGAGTTCAGTAAACATAGTTTAACAGAAACTCAGTGGAAGTGTTGAGTTCAGTAAACATAGTTTAACAGAAACTCAGTGGAAGTGTTGAGTTCAGTAAACATAGTTTAACAGAAACTCAGTGGAAGTGTTGAGTTCAGTAAACATAGTTTAACAGAAACTCAGTGGAAGTGTTGAGTTCAGTGAACATAGTTTAACAGAAACTCAGTGGAAGTGTTGAGTTCAGTAAACATAGTTTAACAGAAACTCAGTGGAAGTGTTGAGTTCAGTAAACATAGTTTAACAGAAACTCAGTGGAAGTGTTGAGTTCAGTAAACATAGTTTAACAGAAACTCAGTGGAAGTGTTGAGTTCAGTAAACATAGTTTAACAGAAACTCAGTGGAAGTGTTGAGTTCAGTAAACATAGTTTAACAGAAACTCAGTGGAAGTGTTGAGTTCAGTAAACATAGTTTAACAGAAACTCAGTGGAAGTGTTGAGTTCAGTAAACATAGTTTAACAGAAACTCAGTGGAAGTGTTGAGTTCAGTAAACATAGTTTAACAGAAACTCAGTGGAAGTGTTGAGTTCAGTAAACATAGTTTAACAGAAACTCAGTGGAAGTGTTGAGTTCAGTGAACATAGTTTAACAGAAACTCAGTGGAAGTGTTGAGTTCAGTAAACATAGTTTAACAGAAACTCAGTGGAAGTGTTGAGTTCAGTAAACATAGTTTAACAGAAACTCAGTGGAAGTGTTGAGTTCAGTGAACATAGTTTAACAGAAACTCAGTGGAAGTGTTGAGTTCAGTAAACATAGTTTAACAGAAACTCAGTGGAAGTGTTGAGTTCAGTAAACATAGTTTAACAGAAACTCAGTGGAAGTGTTGAGTTCAGTAAACATAGTTTAACAGAAACTCAGTGGAAGTGTTGAGTTCAGTAAACATAGTTTAACAGAAACTCAGTGGAAGTGTTGAGTTCAGTAAACATAGTTTAACAGAAACTCAGTGGAAGTGTTGAGTTCAGTAAACATAGTTTAACAGAAACTCAGTGGAAGTGTTGAGTTCAGTAAACATAGTTTAACAGAAACTCAGTGGAAGTGTTGAGTTCAGTAAACATAGTTTAACAGAAACTCAGTGGAAGTGTTGAGTTCAGTAAACATAGTTTAACAGAAACTCAGTGGAAGTGTTGAGTTCAGTAAACATAGTTTAACAGAAACTCAGTGGAAGTGTTGAGTTCAGTAAACATAGTTTAACAGAAACTCAGTGGAAGTGTTGAGTTCAGTAAACATAGTTTAACAGAAACTCAGTGGAAGTGTTGAGTTCAGTAAACATAGTTTAACAGAAACTCAGTGGAAGTGTTGAGTTCAGTAAACATAGTTTAACAGAAACTCAGTGGAAGTGTTGAGTTCAGTAAACATAGTTTAACAGAAACTCAGTGGAAGTGTTGAGTTCAGTAAACATAGTTTAACAGAAACTCAGTGGAAGTGTTGAGTTCAGTAAACATAGTTTAACAGAAACTCAGTGGAAGTGTTGAGTTCAGTAAACATAGTTTAACAGAAACTCAGTGGAAGTGTTGAGTTCAGTAAACATAGTTTAACAGAAACTCAGTGGAAGTGTTGAGTTCAGTAAACATAGTTTAACAGAAACTCAGTGGAAGTGTTGAGTTCAGTAAACATAGTTTAACAGAAACTCAGTGGAAGTGTTGAGTTCAGTAAACATAGTTTAACAGAAACTCAGTGGAAGTGTTGAGTTCAGTAAACATAGTTTAACAGAAACTCAGTGGAAGTGTTGAGTTCAGTAAACATAGTTTAACAGAAACTCAGTGGAAGTGTTGAGTTCAGTAAACATAGTTTAACAGAAACTCAGTGGAAGTGTTGAGTTCAGTAAACATAGTTTAACAGAAACTCAGTGGAAGTGTTGAGTTCAGTAAACATAGTTTAACAGAAACTCAGTGGAAGTGTTGAGTTCAGTAAACATAGTTTAACAGAAACTCAGTGGAAGTGTTGAGTTCAGTAAACATAGTTTAACAGAAACTCAGTGGAAGTGTTGAGTTCAGTAAACATAGTTTAACAGAAACTCAGTGGAAGTGTTGAGTTCAGTAAACATAGTTTAACAGAAACTCAGTGGAAGTGTTGAGTTCAGTAAACATAGTTTAACAGAAACTCAGTGGAAGTGTTGAGTTCAGTAAACATAGTTTAACAGAAACTCAGTGGAAGTGTTGAGTTCAGTAAACATAGTTTAACAGAAACTCAGTGGAAGTGTTGAGTTCAGTAAACATAGTTTAACAGAAACTCAGTGGAAGTGTTGAGTTCAGTAAACATAGTTTAACAGAAACTCAGTGGAAGTGTTGAGTTCAGTAAACATAGTTTAACAGAAACTCAGTGGAAGTGTTGAGTTCAGTAAACATAGTTTAACAGAAACTCAGTGGAAGTGTTGAGTTCAGTAAACATAGTTTAACAGAAACTCAGTGGAAGTGTTGAGTTCAGTAAACATAGTTTAACAGAAACTCAGTGGAAGTGTTGAGTTCAGTAAACATAGTTTAACAGAAACTCAGTGGAAGTGTTGAGTTCAGTAAACATAGTTTAACAGAAACTCAGTGGAAGTGTTGAGTTCAGTGAACATAGTTTAACAGAAACTCAGTGGAAGTGTTGAGTTCAGTAAACATAGTTTAACAGAAACTCAGTGGAAGTGTTGAGTTCAGTAAACATAGTTTAACAGAAACTCAGTGGAAGTGTTGAGTTCAGTAAACATAGTTTAACAGAAACTCAGTGGAAGTGTTGAGTTCAGTAAACATAGTTTAACAGAAACTCAGTGGAAGTGTTGAGTTCAGTAAACATAGTTTAACAGAAACTCAGTGGAAGTGTTGAGTTCAGTAAACATAGTTTAACAGAAACTCAGTGGAAGTGTTGAGTTCAGTAAACATAGTTTAACAGAAACTCAGTGGAAGTGTTGAGTTCAGTAAACATAGTTTAACAGAAACTCAGTGGAAGTGTTGAGTTCAGTAAACATAGTTTAACAGAAACTCAGTGGAAGTGTTGAGTTCAGTAAACATAGTTTAACAGAAACTCAGTGGAAGTGTTGAGTTCAGTAAACATAACAGAAACTCAGTGAAAGTGTTGAGTTCAGTAAACATAGTTTAACAGAAACTCAGTGGAAGTGTTGAGTTCAGTAAACATAGTTTAACAGAAACTCAGTGGAAGTGTTGAGTTCAGTAAACATAGTTTAACAGAAACTCAGTGGAAGTGTTGAGTTCAGTAAACATAGTTTAACAGAAACTCAGTGGAAGTGTTGAGTTCAGTAAACATAGTTTAACAGAAACTCAGTGGAAGTGTTGAGTTCAGTAAACATAGTTTAACAGAAACTCAGTGGAAGTGTTGAGTTCAGTAAACATAGTTTAACAGAAACTCAGTGGAAGTGTTGAGTTCAGTAAACATAGTTTAACAGAAACTCAGTGGAAGTGTTGAGTTCAGTAAACATAGTTTAACAGAAACTCAGTGGAAGTGTTGAGTTCAGTAAACATAGTTTAACAGAAACTCAGTGGAAGTGTTGAGTTCAGTAAACATAGTTTAACAGAAACTCAGTGGAAGTGTTGAGTTCAGTAAACATAGTTTAACAGAAACTCAGTGGAAGTGTTGAGTTCAGTAAACATAGTTTAACAGAAACTCAGTGGAAGTGTTGAGTTCAGTAAACATAGTTTAACAGAAACTCAGTGGAAGTGTTGAGTTCAGTAAACATAGTTTAACAGAAACTCAGTGGAAGTGTTGAGTTCAGTAAACATAGTTTAACAGAAACTCAGTGGAAGTGTTGAGTTCAGTAAACATAGTTTAACAGAAACTCAGTGGAAGTGTTGAGTTCAGTAAACATAGTTTAACAGAAACTCAGTGGAAGTGTTGAGTTCAGTAAACATAGTTTAACAGAAACTCAGTGGAAGTGTTGAGTTCAGTAAACATAGTTTAACAGAAACTCAGTGGAAGTGTTGAGTTCAGTAAACATAGTTTAACAGAAACTCAGTGGAAGTGTTGAGTTCAGTAAACATAGTTTAACAGAAACTCAGTGGAAGTGTTGAGTTCAGTAAACATAGTTTAACAGAAACTCAGTGGAAGTGTTGAGTTCAGTAAACATAGTTTAACAGAAACTCAGTGGAAGTGTTGAGTTCAGTAAACATAGTTTAACAGAAACTCAGTGGAAGTGTTGAGTTCAGTAAACATAGTTTAACAGAAACTCAGTGGAAGTGTTGAGTTCAGTAAACATAGTTTAACAGAAACTCAGTGGAAGTGTTGAGTTCAGTAAACATAGTTTAACAGAAACTCAGTGGAAGTGTTGAGTTCAGTAAACATAGTTTAACAGAAACTCAGTGGAAGTGTTGAGTTCAGTAAACATAGTTTAACAGAAACTCAGTGGAAGTGTTGAGTTCAGTAAACATAGTTTAACAGAAACTCAGTGGAAGTGTTGAGTTCAGTAAACATAGTTTAACAGAAACTCAGTGGAAGTGTTGAGTTCAGTAAACATAGTTTAACAGAAACTCAGTGGAAGTGTTGAGTTCAGTAAACATAGTTTAACAGAAACTCAGTGGAAGTGTTGAGTTCAGTAAACATAGTTTAACAGAAACTCAGTGGAAGTGTTGAGTTCAGTAAACATAGTTTAACAGAAACTCAGTGGAAGTGTTGAGTTCAGTAAACATAAAGCAACAGAAACTCAGTGGAAGTGTTGAGTTCAGTGAACATAGTTTAACAGAAACTCAGTGGAAGTGTTGAGTTCAGTGAACATAGTTTAACAGAAACTCAGTGGAAGTGTTGAGTTCAGTAACATAGTTTAACAGAAACTCAGTGGAAGTGTTGAGTTCAGTAAACATGTTTAACAGAAACTCAGTGGAAGTGTTGAGTTCAGTGAACATAGTTTAACAGAAACTCAGTGGAAGTGTTGAGTTCAGTGAACATAGTTTAACAGAAACTCAGTGGAAGTGTTGAGTTCAGTGAACATAGTTTAACAGAAACTCAGTGGAAGTGTTGAGTTCAGTGAACATAGTTTAACAAAAACTCAGTGGAAGTGTTGAGTTCAGTGAACATAGTTTAACAGAAACTCAGTGGAAGTGTTGAGTTCAGTGAACATAGTTTAACAGAAACTCAGTGGAAGTGTTGAGTTCAGTGAACATAGTTTAACAGAAACTCAGTGGAAGTGTTGAGTTCAGTGAACATAGTTTAACAGAAACTCAGTGGAAGTGTTGAGTTCAGTGAACATAGTTTAACAGAAACTCAGTGGAAGTGTTGAGTTCAGTGAACATAGTTTAACAGAAACTCAGTGGAAGTGTTGAGTTCAGTGAACATAGTTTAACAGAAACTCAGTGGAAGTGTTGAGTTCAGTGAACATAGTTTAACAGAAACTCAGTGGAAGTGTTGAGTTCAGTAAACATAGTTTAACAGAAACTCAGTGGAAGTGTTGAGTTCAGTGAACATAGTTTAACAGAAACTCAGTGGAAGTGTTGAGTTCAGTGAACATAGTTTAACAGAAACTCAGTGGAAGTGTTGAGTTCAGTGAACATAGTTTAACAGAAACTCAGTGGAAGTGTTGAGTTCAGTGAACATAGTTTAACAGAAACTCAGTGGAAGTGTTGAGTTCAGTGAACATAGTTTAACAGAAACTCAGTGGAAGTGTTGAGTTCAGTGAACATAGTTTAACAGAAACTCAGTGGAAGTGTTGAGTTCAGTAAACATAGTTTAACAGAAACTCAGTGGAAGTGTTGAGTTCAGTGAAACATGGTTTAACAGAAACTCAGTGGAAGTGTTGAGTTCAGTGAACATAGTTTAACAGAAACTCAGTGGAAGTGTTGAGTTCAGTGAACATAGTTTAACAGAAACTCAGTGGAAGTGTTGAGTTCAGTGAACATAGTTTAACAGAAACTCAGTGGAAGTGTTGAGTTCGGTAAACACAGTTTAACAGAAACTCAGTGGAAGTGTTGAGTTCAGTGAACATAGTTTAACAGAAACTCAGTGGAAGTGTTGAGTTCAGTAAACATAGTTTAACAGAAACTCAGTGGAAGTGTTGAGTTCAGTAAACATAGTTTAACAGAAACTCAGTGGAAGTGTTGAGTTCAGTGAACATAGTTTAACAGAAACTCAGTGGAAGTGTTGAGTTCAGTGAACATAGTTTAACAGAAACTCAGTGGAAGTGTTGAGTTCAGTGAACATAGTTTATACAGAAACTCAGTGGAAGTGTTGAGTTCAGTGAACATAGTTTAACAGAAACTCAGTGGAAGTGTTGAGTTCAGTGAACATATGTTTAACAGAAACTCAGTGGAAGTGTTGAGTTCAGTGAACATAGTTTAACAGAAACTCAGTGGAAGTGTTGAGTTCAGTGAACATAGTTTAACAGAAACTCAGTGGAAGTGTTGAGTTCAGTGAACATAGTTTAACAGAAACTCAGTGGAAGTGTTGAGTTCAGTGAACATAGTTTAACAGAAACTCAGTGGAAGTGTTGAGTTCAGTGAACATAGTTTAACAGAAACTCAGTGGAAGTGTTGAGTTCAGTGAACATAGTTTAACAGAAACTCAGTGGAAGTGTTGAGTTCAGTGAACATAGTTTAACAGAAACTCAGTGGAAGTGTTGAGTTCAGTGAACATAGTTTAACAGAAAACTCAGTGGAAGTGTTGAGTTCAGTGAACATAGTTTAACAGAAACTCAGTGGAAGTGTTGAGTTCAGTGAACATAGTTTAACAGAAACTCAGTGGAAGTGTTGAGTTCAGTGAACATGGTTTAACAGAAACTCAGTGGAAGTGTTGAGTTCAGTGAACATAGTTTAACAGAAACTCAGTGGAAGTGTTGAGTTCAGTGAACATAGTTTAACAGAAACTCAGTGGAAGTGTTGAGTTCAGTGAACATAGTTTAACAGAAACTCAGTGGAAGTGTTGAGTTCAGTGAACATAGTTTAACAGAAACTCAGTGGAAGTGTTGAGTTCAGTAAACATAGTTTAACAGAAACTCAGTGGAAGTGTTGAGTTCAGTGAACATAGTTTAACAGAAACTCAGTGGAAGTGTTGAGTTCAGTGAACATAGTTTAACAGAAACTCAGTGGAAGTGTTGAGTTCAGTGAACATAGTTTAACAGAAACTCAGTGGAAGTGTTGAGTTCAGTAAACATAGTTTAACAGAAACTCAGTGGAAGTGTTGAGTTCAGTGAACATAGTTTAACAGAAACTCAGTGGAAGTGTTGAGTTCAGTGAACATAGTTTAACAGAAACTCAGTGGAAGTGTTGAGTTCAGTGAACATAATTTAACAGAAACTCAGTGGAAGTGTTGAGTTCAGTAAACATAGTTTAACAGAAACTCAGTGGAAGTGTTGAGTTCAGTGAACATAGTTTAACAGAAACTCAGTGGAAGTGTTGAGTTCAGTGAACATAGTTTAACAGAAACTCAGTGGAAGTGTTGAGTTCAGTGAACATAGTTTAACAGAAACTCAGTGGAAGTGTTGAGTTCAGTTAATATGTTAACAGAAACTCAGTGGAAGTGTTGAGTTCAGTGAACATAGTTTAACAGAAACTCAGTGGAAGTGTTGAGTTCAGTAAACATAGTTTAACAGAAACTCAGTGGAAGTGTTGAGTTCAGTGAACATAGTTTAACAGAAACTCAGTGGAAGTGTTGAGTTCAGTAAACATAGTTTAACAGAAACTCAGTGGAAGTGTTGAGTTCAGTGAACATAGTTTAACAGAAACTCAGTGGAAGTGTTGAGTTCAGTGAACATAGTTTAACAGAAACTCAGTGGAAGTGTTGAGTTCAGTGAACATAGTTTAACAGAAACTCAGTGGAAGTGTTGAGTTCAGTGAACATAGTTTAACAGAAACTCAGTGGAAGTGTTGAGTTCAGTAAACATAGTTTAACAGAAACTCAGTGGAAGTGTTGAGTTCAGTGAACATAGTTTAACAGAAACTCAGTGGAAGTGTTGAGTTCAGTGAACATAGTTTAACAGAAACTCAGTGGAAGTGTTGAGTTCAGTAAACATAGTTAACAGAAACTCAGTGGAAGTGTTGAGTTCAGTGAACATAGTTTAACAGAAACTCAGTGGAAGTGTTGAGTTCAGTGAACATAGTTTAACAGAAACTCAGTGGAAGTGTTGAGTTCAGTAAACATAGTTTAACAGAAACTCAGTGGAAGTGTTGAGTTCAGTGAACATAGTTTAACAGAAACTCAGTGGAAGTGTTGAGTTCAGTGAACATAGTTTAACAGAAACTCAGTGGAAGTGTTGAGTTCAGTGAACATAGTTTAACAGAAACTCAGTGGAAGTGTTGAGTTCAGTGAACATAGTTTAACAGAAACTCAGTGGAAGTGTTGAGTTCAGTGAACATAGTTTAACAGAAACTCAGTGGAAGTGTTGAGTTCAGTAAACATAGTTTAACAGAAACTCAGTGGAAGTGTTGAGTTCAGTGAACATAGTTTAACAGAAACTCAGTGGAAGTGTTGAGTTCAGTGAACATGGTTTAATAGAAACTCAGTGGAAGTGTTGAGTTCAGTGAACATAGTTTAACAGAAACTCAGTGGAAGTGTTGAGTTCAGTGAACATAGTTTAACAGAAACTCAGTGGAAGTGTTGAGTTCAGTGAACATAATACAACAGAAACTCAGTGGAAGTGTTGAGTTCAGTGAACATAGTTTAACAGAAACTCAGTGGAAGTGTTGAGTTCAGTGAACATAGTTTAACAGAAACTCAGTGGAAGTGTTGAGTTCAGTGAACATAGTTTAACAGAAACTCAGTGGAAGTGTTGAGTTCAGTGAACATAGTTTAACAGAAACTCAGTGGAAGTGTTGAGTTCAGTAAACATAGTTTAACAGAAACTCAGTGGAAGTGTTGAGTTCAGTGAACATAGTTTAACAGAAACTCAGTGGAAGTGTTGAGTTCAGTGAACATAGTTTAACAGAAACTCAGTGGAAGTGTTGAGTTCAGTAAACATAGTTTAACAGAAACTCAGTGGAAGTGTTGAGTTCAGTGAACATAGTTTAACAGAAACTCAGTGGAAGTGTTGAGTTCAGTGAACATAGTTAACAGAAACTCAGTGGAAGTGTTGAGTTCAGTGAACATAGTTTAACAGAAACTCAGTGAAGGTGTTGAGTTCAGTGAACATAGTTTAACAGAAACTCAGTGGAAGTGTTGAGTTCAGTGAACATAGTTTAACAGAAACTCAGTGGAAGTGTTGAGTTCAGTGAACATAGTTTAACAGAAACTCAGTGGAAGTGTTGAGTTCAGTAAACATAGTTTAACAGAAACTCAGTGGAAGTGTTGAGTTCAGTGAACATAGTTTAACAGAAACTCAGTGGAAGTGTTGAGTTCAGTAAACATAGTTTAACAGAAACTCAGTGGAAGTGTTGAGTTCAGTGAACATAGTTTAACAGAAACTCAGTGGAAGTGTTGAGTTCAGTGAACATAGTTTAACAGAAACTCAGTGGAAGTGTTGAGTTCAGTGAACATAGTTTAACAGAAACTCAGTGGAAGTGTTGAGTTCAGTGAACATAGTTTAACAGAAACTCAGTGGAAGTGTTGAGTTCAGTGAACATAGTTTAACAGAAACTCAGTGGAAGTGTTGAGTTCAGTGAACATAGTTTAACAGAAACTCAGTGGAAGTGTTGAGTTCAGTGAACATAGTTTAACAGAAACTCAGTGGAAGTGTTGAGTTCAGTGAACATATGGTTTAACAGAAACTCAGTTGAAGTGTTGAGTTCAATGAACATAATTTAACAGAAACTCAGTGGAAGTGTTGAGTTCAGTTAACATATGTTAACAGAAACTCAGTGGAAGTGTTGAGTTCAGTAAACATAGTTTAACAGAAACTCAGTGGAAGTGTTGAGTTCAGTAAACATAGTTTAACAGAAACTCAGTGGAAGTGTTGAGTTCAGTGAACATAGTTTAACAGAAACTCAGTGGAAGTGTTGAGTTCAGTGAACATAGTTTAACAGAAACTCAGTGGAAGTGTTGAGTTCAGTGAACATAGTTTAACAGAAACTCAGTGGAAGTGTTGAGTTCAGTGAACATAGTTTAACAGAAACTCAGTGGAAGTGTTGAGTTCAGTAAACATAGTTTAACAGAAACTCAGTGGAAGTGTTGAGTTCAGTGAACATAGTTTAACAGAAACTCAGTGGAAGTGTTGAGTTCAGTGAACATAGTTTAACAGAAACTCAGTGGAAGTGTTGAGTTCAGTGAACATAGTTTAACAGAAACTCAGTGGAAGTGTTGAGTTCAGTGAACATAGTTTAACAGAAACTCAGTGGAAGTGTTGAGTTCAGTGAACATAGTTTAACAGAAACTCAGTGGAAGTGTTGAGTTCAGTGAATATAGTTTAACAGAAACTCAGTGGAAGTGTTGAGTTCAGTGAACATAGTTTAACAGAAACTCAGTGGAAGTGTTGAGTTCAGTGAACATAGTTTAACAGAAACTCAGTGGAAGTGTTGAGTTCAGTAAACATAGTGTAACAGAAACTCAGTGGAAGTGTTGAGTTCAGTGAACATAGTTTAACAGAAACTCAGTGGAAGTGTTGAGTTCAGTGAACATAGTTTAACAGAAACTCAGTGGAAGTGTTGAGTTCAGTGAACATAGTTTAACAGAAACTCAGTGGAAGTGTTGAGTTCAGTGAACATAGTTTAACAGAAACTCAGTGGAAGTGTTGAGTTCAGTGAACATAGTTTAACAGAAACTCAGTGGAAGTGTTGAGTTCAGTGAACATAGTTTAACAGAAACTCAGTGGAAGTGTTGAGTTCAGTGAACATAGTTTAACAGAAACTCAGTGGAAGTGTTGAGTTCAGTGAACATAGTTTAACAGAAACTCAGTGGAAGTGTTGAGTTCAGTGAACATAGTTTAACAGAAACTCAGTGGAAGTGTTGAGTTCAGTGAACATAGTTTAACAGAAACTCAGTGGAAGTGTTGAGTTCAGTGAACATAGTTTAGAAACTCAGTGGAAGTGTTGAGTTCAGTATGTTTTAACAGAAACTCAGTGGAAGTGTTGAGTTCAGTGAACATAGTTTAACAGAAACTCAGTGGAAGTGTTGAGTTCAGTGAACATAGTTTAACAGAAACTCAGTGGAAGTGTTGAGTTCAGTGAACATAGTTTAACAGAAACTCAGTGGAAGTGTTGAGTTCAGTGAACATAGTTTAACAGAAACTCAGTGGAAGTGTTGAGTTCAGTGAACATAGTTTAACAGAAACTCAGTGGAAGTGTTGAGTTCAGTGAACATAGTTTAACAGAAACTCAGTGGAAGTGTTGAGTTCAGTGAACATAGTTTAACAGAAACTCAGTGGAAGTGTTGAGTTCAGTAAACATAGTTTAACAGAAACTCAGTGGAAGTGTTGAGTTCAGTGAACATAGTTTAACAGAAACTCAGTGGAAGTGTTGAGTTCAGTGAACATAGTTTAACAGAAACTCAGTGGAAGTGTTGAGTTCAGTAAACATAGTTTAACAGAAACTCAGTGGAAGTGTTGAGTTCAGTGAACATAGTTTAACAGAAACTCAGTGGAAGTGTTGAGTTCAGTGAACATAGTTTAACAGAAACTCAGTGGAAGTGTTGAGTTCAGTGAACATAGTTTAACAGAAACTCAGTGGAAGTGTTGAGTTCAGTGAACATAGTTTAACAGAAACTCAGTGGAAGTGTTGAGTTCAGTGAACATAGTTTAACAGAAACTCAGTGGAAGTGTTGAGTTCAGTGAACATAGTTTAACAGAAACTCAGTGGAAGTGTTGAGTTCAGTGAACATAGTTTAACAGAAACTCAGTGGAAGTGTTGAGTTCAGTGAACATAGTTTAACAGAAACTCAGTGGAAGTGTTGAGTTCAGTAAACATAGTTTAACAGAAACTCAGTGGAAGTGTTGAGTTCAGTGAACATAGTTTAACAGAAACTCAGTGGAAGTGTTGAGTTCAGTAAACATAGTTTAACAGAAACTCAGTGGAAGTGTTGAGTTCAGTGAACATAGTTTAACAGAAACTCAGTGGAAGTGTTGAGTTCAGTGAACATAGTTTAACAGAAACTCAGTGGAAGTGTTGAGTTCAGTGAACATAGTTTAACAGAAACTCAGTGGAAGTGTTGAGTTCAGTGAACATAGTTTAACAGAAACTCAGTGGAAGTGTTGAGTTCAGTGAACATAGTTTAACAGAAACTCAGTGGAAGTGTTGAGTTCAGTGAACATAGTTTAACAGAAACTCAGTGGAAGTGTTGAGTTCAGTAAACATAGTTTAACAGAAACTCAGTGGAAGTGTTGAGTTCAGTGAACATAGTTTAACAGAAACTCAGTGGAAGTGTTGAGTTCAGTGAACATAGTTTAACAGAAACTCAGTGGAAGTGTTGAGTTCAGTGAACATAGTTTAACAGAAACTCAGTGGAAGTGTTGAGTTCAGTGAACATAGTTTAACAGAAACTCAGTGGAAGTGTTGAGTTCAGTGAACATAAGAAACTCAGTGGAAGTGTTGAGTTCAGTGAACATAGTTTAACAGAAACTCAGTGGAAGTGTTGAGTTCAGTGAACATAGTTTAACAGAAACTCAGTGGAAGTGTTGAGTTCAGTGACATATGGTTAACAGAAACTCAGTGGAAGTGTTGAGTTCAGTGAACATAGTTTAACAGAAACTCAGTGGAAGTGTTGAGTTCAGTGAACATAGTTTAACAGAAACTCAGTGGAAGTGTTGAGTTCAGTGAACATAGTTTAACAGAAACTCAGTGGAAGTGTTGAGTTCAGTGAACATAGTTTAACAGAAACTCAGTGGAAGTGTTGAGTTCAGTGAATATAGTTTAACAGAAACTCAGTGGAAGTGTTGAGTTCAGTGAACATAGTTTAACAGAAACTCAGTGGAAGTGTTGAGTTCAGTGAACATAGTTTAACAGAAACTCAGTGGAAGTGTTGAGTTCAGTGAACATAGTTTAACAGAAACTCAGTGGAAGTGTTGAGTTCAGTGAACATAGTTTAACAGAAACTCAGTGGAAGTGTTGAGTTCAGTGAACATAGTTTAACAGAAACTCAGTGGAAGTGTTGAGTTCAGTGAACATAGTTTAACAGAAACTCAGTGGAAGTGTTGAGTTCAGTGAACATAGTTTAACAGAAACTCAGTGGAAGTGTTGAGTTCAGTGAACATAGTTTAACAGAAACTCAGTGGAAGTGTTGAGTTCAGTGAACATAGTTTAACAGAAACTCAGTGGAAGTGTTGAGTTCAGTGAACATAGTTTAACAGAAACTCAGTGGAAGTGTTGAGTTCAGTAAACATAGTTAACAGAAACTCAGTGGAAGTGTTGAGTTCAGTGAACATAGTTTAACAGAAACTCAGTGGAAGTGTTGAGTTCAGTGAACATAGTTTAACAGAAACTCAGTGGAAGTGTTGAGTTCAGTGAACATAGTTTAACAGAAACTCAGTGGAAGTGTTGAGTTCAGTAAACATAGTTTAACAGAAACTCAGTGGAAGTGTTGAGTTCAGTAAACATAGTTTAATAGAAACTCAGTGGAAGTGTTGAGTTCAGTGAACATAGTTTAACAGAAACTCAGTGGAAGTGTTGAGTTCAGTGAACATAGTTTAACAGAAACTCAGTGGAAGTGTTGAGTTCAGTGAACATAGTTTAACAGAAACTCAGTGGAAGTGTTGAGTTCAGTGAACATAGTTTAACAGAAACTCAGTGGAAGTGTTGAGTTCAGTGAACATAGTTTAACAGAAACTCAGTGGAAGTGTTGAGTTCAGTAAACATAGTTTAACAAAACTCAGTGGAAGTGTTGAGTTCAGTGAACATAGTTTAACAGAAACTCAGTGGAAGTGTTGAGTTCAGTAAACATAGTTTAACAGAAACTCAGTGGAAGTGTTGAGTTCAGTAAACATAGTTTAACAGAAACTCAGTGGAAGTGTTGAGTTCAGTAAACATAGTTTAACAGAAACTCAGTGGAAGTGTTGAGTTCAGTGAACATAGTTTAACAGAAACTCAGTGGAAGTGTTGAGTTCAGTGAACATAGTTTAACAGAAACTCAGTGGAAGTGTTGAGTTCAGTGAACATAGTTTAACAGAAACTCAGTGGAAGTGTTGAGTTCAGTGAACATAGTTTAACAGAAACTCAGTGGAAGTGTTGAGTTCAGTAAACATAGTTTAACAGAAACTCAGTGGAAGTGTTGAGTTCAGTGAACATAGTTTAACAGAAACTCAGTGGAAGTGTTGAGTTCAGTGAACATAGTTTAACAGAAACTCAGTGGAAGTGTTGAGTTCAGTGAACATAGTTTAACAGAAACTCAGTGGAAGTGTTGAGTTCAGTAAACATAGTTTAACAGAAACTCAGTGGAAGTGTTGAGTTCAGTAACATGGTTTAACAGAAACTCAGTGGAAGTGTTGAGTTCAGTAAACATAGTTTAACAGAAACTCAGTGGAAGTGTTGAGTTCAGTGAACATAGTTTAACAGAAACTCAGTGGAAGTGTTGAGTTCAGTGAACATAGTTTAACAGAAACTCAGTGGAAGTGTTGAGTTCAGTGAACATAGTTTAACAGAAACTCAGTGGAAGTGTTGAGTTCAGTGAACATAGTTTAACAGAAACTCAGTGGAAGTGTTGAGTTCAGTGAACATAGTTTAACAGAAACTCAGTGGAAGTGTTGAGTTCAGTAAACATAGTTTAACAGAAACTCAGTGGAAGTGTTGAGTTCAGTGAACATAGTTTAACAGAAACTCAGTGGAAGTGTTGAGTTCAGTAAACATAGTTTAACAGAAACTCAGTGGAAGTGTTGAGTTCAGTAAACATAGTTTAACAGAAACTCAGTGGAAGTGTTGAGTTCAGTGAACATAGTTTAACAGAAACTCAGTGGAAGTGTTGAGTTCAGTGAACATAGTTTAACAGAAACTCAGTGGAAGTGTTGAGTTCAGTAAACATAGTTTAACAGAAACTCAGTGGAAGTGTTGAGTTCAGTGAACATAGTTTAACAGAAACTCAGTGGAAGTGTTGAGTTCAGTGAACATAGTTTAACAGAAACTCAGTGGAAGTGTTGAGTTCAGTGAACATAGTTTAACAGAAACTCAGTGGAAGTGTTGAGTTCAGTGACATAGTTTAACAGAAACTCAGTGGAAGTGTTGAGTTCAGTGAACATAGTTTAACAGAAACTCAGTGGAAGTGTTGAGTTCAGTGAACATAGTTTAACAGAAACTCAGTGGAAGTGTTGAGTTCAGTGAACATAGTTTAACAGAAACTCAGTGGAAGTGTTGAGTTCAGTGAACATAGTTTAACAGAAACTCAGTGGAAGTGTTGAGTTCAGTGAACATAGTTTAACAGAAACTCAGTGGAAGTGTTGAGTTCAGTGAACATAGTTTAACAGAAACTCAGTGGAAGTGTTGAGTTCAGTGAACATAGTTTAACAGAAACTCAGTGGAAGTGTTGAGTTCAGTGAACATAGTTTAACAGAAACTCAGTGGAAGTGTTGAGTTCAGTGAACATGGTTTAACAGAAACTCAGTGGAAGTGTTGAGTTCAGTGAACATAGTTTAACAGAAACTCAGTGGAAGTGTTGAGTTCAGTAAACATAGTTTAACAGAAACTCAGTGGAAGTGTTGAGTTCAGTGAACATAGTTTAACAGAAACTCAGTGGAAGTGTTGAGTTCAGTGAACATAGTTAACAGAAACTCAGTGGAAGTGTTGAGTTCAGTAAACATAGTTTAACAGAAACTCAGTGGAAGTGTTGAGTTCAGTGAACATAGTTTAACAGAAACTCAGTGGAAGTGTTGAGTTCAGTGAACATAGTTTAACAGAAACTCAGTGGAAGTGTTGAGTTCAGTGAACATAGTTTAACAGAAACTCAGTGGAAGTGTTGAGTTCAGTAAACATAGTTTAACAGAAACTCAGTGGAAGTGTTGAGTTCAGTGAACATAGTTTAACAGAAACTCAGTGGAAGTGTTGAGTTCAGTGAACATAGTTTAACAGAAACTCAGTGGAAGTGTTGAGTTCAGTGAACATAGTTTAACAGAAACTCAGTGGAAGTGTTGAGTTCAGTAAACATAGTTTAACAGAAACTCAGTGGAAGTGTTGAGTTCAGTGAACATAGTTTAACAGAAACTCAGTGGAAGTGTTGAGTTCAGTGAACATAGTTTAACAGAAACTCAGTGGAAGTGTTGAGTTCAGTGAACATAGTTTAACAGAAACTCAGTGGAAGTGTTGAGTTCAGTGAACATAGTTTAACAGAAACTCAGTGGAAGTGTTGAGTTCAGTAAACATAGTTTAACAGAAACTCAGTGGAAGTGTTGAGTTCAGTGAACATAGTTTAACAGAAACTCAGTGGAAGTGTTGAGTTCAGTGAACATAGTTTAACAGAAACTCAGTGGAAGTGTTGAGTTCAGTGAACATAGTTTAACAGAAACTCAGTGGAAGTGTTGAGTTCAGTGAACATAGTTTAACAGAAACTCAGTGGAAGTGTTGAGTTCAGTAAACATGGTTTAACAGAAACTCAGTGGAAGTGTTGAGTTCAGTGAACATAGTTTAACAGAAACTCAGTGGAAGTGTTGAGTTCAGTGAACATAGTTTAACAGAAACTCAGTGGAAGTGTTGAGTTCAGTGAACATAGTTTAACAGAAACTCAGTGGAAGTGTTGAGTTCAATGAACATAGTTTAACAGAAACTCAGTGGAAGTGTTGAGTTCAGTAAACATAGTTTAACAGAAACTCAGTGGAAGTGTTGAGTTCAGTGAACATAGTTTACAGAAAGACAGTGGAAGTGTTGACAGTTGGTTGGTTGGATGTGACAGTGTGGAAGTGTTGAGTTCAGTGAACATAGTTTAACAGAAACTCAGTGGAAGTGTTGAGTTCAGTGAACATAGTTTAACAGAAACTCAGTGGAAGTGTTGAGTTCAGTGAACATAGTTTAACAGAAACTCAGTGGAAGTGTTGAGTTCAGTGAACATAGTTTAACAGAAACTCAGTGGAAGTGTTGAGTTCAGTAAACATAGTTTAACAGAAACTCAGTGGAAGTGTTGAGTTCAGTGAACATAGTTTAACAGAAACTCAGTGGAAGTGTTGAGTTCAGTTAACATATGTTAACAGAAACTCAGTGGAAGTGTTGAGTTCAGTGAACATAGTTTAACAGAAACTCAGTGGAAGTGTTGAGTTCAGTTAACATAGTTTAACAGAAACTCAGTGGAAGTGTTGAGTTCAGTGAACATAATTTAACAGAAACTCAGTGGAAGTGTTGAGTTCAGTGAACATAGTTTAACAGAAACTCAGTGGAAGTGTTGAGTTCAGTAAACATAGTTTAACAGAAACTCAGTGGAAGTGTTGAGTTCAGTGAACATAGTTTAACAGAAACTCAGTGGAAGTGTTGAGTTCAGTGAACATAGTTTAACAGAAACTCAGTGGAAGTGTTGAGTTCAGTAAACATAGTTTAACAGAAACTCAGTGGAAGTGTTGAGTTCAGTGAACATACTTTAATAGAAACTCAGTGGAAGTGTTGAGTTCAGTGAACATAGTTTAACAGAAACTCAGTGGAAGTGTTGAGTTCAGTGAACATAGTTTAACAGAAACTCAGTGGAAGTGTTGAGTTCAGTGAACATAGTTTAACAGAAACTCAGTGGAAGTGTTGAGTTCAGTGAACATAGTTTAACAGAAACTCAGTGGAAGTGTTGAGTTCAGTGAACATGGTTTAACAGAAACTCAGTGGAAGTGTTGAGTTCAGTGAACATAGTTTAACAGAAACTCAGTGGAAGTGTTGAGTTCAGTGAACATAGTTTAACAGAAACTCAGTGGAAGTGTTGAGTTCAGTGAACATAGTTTAACAGAAACTCAGTGGAAGTGTTGAGTTCAGTGAACATAGTTTAACAGAAACTCAGTGGAAGTGTTGAGTTCAGTGTAACATAGTTTAACAGAAACTCAGTGGAAGTGTTGAGTTCAGTGAACATAGTTTAACAGAAACTCAGTGGAAGTGTTGAGTTCAGTGAACATAGTTTAACAGAAACTCAGTGGAAGTGTTGAGTTCAGTGAACATAGTTTAACAGAAACTCAGTGGAAGTGTTGAGTTCAGTTAACATATGTTAACAGAAACTCAGTGGAAGTGTTGAGTTCAGTGAACATGGTTTAACAGAAACTCAGTGGAAGTGTTGAGTTCAGTAAAACATAGTTTAACAGAAACTCAGTGGAAGTGTTGAGTTCAGTGAACATAGTTTAACAGAAACTCAGTGGAAGTGTTGAGTTCAGTAAACATAGTTTAACAGAAACTCAGTGGAAGTGTTGAGTTCAGTGAACATAGTTTAACAGAAACTCAGTGGAAGTGTTGAGTTCAGTGAACATAGTTTAACAGAAACTCAGTGGAAGTGTTGAGTTCAGTAAACATAGTTTAACAGAAACTCAGTGGAAGTGTTGAGTTCAGTAAACATAGTTTAACAGAAACTCAGGAAGTGTTGAGTTCAGTAAACATAGTTTAACAGAAACTCAGTGGAAGTGTTGAGTTCAGAAAACATAGTTTAACAGAAACCAGTGGAAGTGTTGAGTTCAGTAAACATAATACAAAGAAACTCAGTGGAAGTGTTGAGTTCATGAACATAGTTTAACAGAAACTCAGTGGAAGTGTTGTTCAGTAAACATAGTTTAACAGAAACTCAGTGGAAGTGTTGAGTTCAGTAAACATAGTTAACAGAAACTCAGTGGAAGTGTTGAGTTCAGTAAAACATAATAACAAACAGAAACTCAGTGGAAGTGTTGAGTTCAGTAAACATAGAAGCAACAGAAACTCAGTGGAAGTGTTGAGTTCAATGAACATAGTTTAACAGAAACCAGTGGAAGTGTTGAGTTCAGTAAACATAGTTTAACAGAAACTCAGTGGAAGTGTTGAGTTCAGTAAACATAGTTTAACAGAAACTCAGTGGAAGTGTTGAGTTCAGTAAACATAGTTTAACAGAAACTCAGTGGAAGTGTTGAGTTCAGTAAACATAGTTTAACAGAAACTCAGTGGAAGTGTTGAGTTCAGTAAACATAGTTTAACAGAAACTCAGTGGAAGTGTTGAGTTCAGTAAACATAGTTTAACAGAAACTCAGTGGAAGTGTTGAGTTCAGTAAACATAGTTTAACAGAAACTCAGTGGAAGTGTTGAGTTCAGTAAACATAGTTTAACAGAAACTCAGTGGAAGTGTTGAGTTCAGTAAACATAGTTTAACAGAAACTCAGTGGAAGTGTTGAAGTGTTGAGTTCAGTGAAACATAGTTTAACAGAAACTCAGTGGAAGTGTTGAGTTCAGTAAACATAGTTTAACAGAAACTCAGTGGAAGTGTTGAGTTCAGTAAACATAGTTTAACAGAAACTCAGTGGAAGTGTTGAGTTCAGTAAACATAGTTTAACAGAAACTCAGTGGAAGTGTTGAGTTCAGTAAACATAGTTTAACAGAAACTCAGTGGAAGTGTTGAGTTCAGTGAACATAGTTTAACAGAAACTCAGTGGAAGTGTTGAGTTCAGTGAACATAGTTTAACAGAAACTCAGTGGAAGTGTTGAGTTCAGTAAACATAGTTTAACAGAAACTCAGTGGAAGTGTTGAGTTCAGTAAACATAGTTTAACAGAAACTCAGTGGAAGTGTTGAGTTCAGTAAACATAGTTTAACAGAAACTCAGTGGAAGTGTTGAGTTCAGTAAACATAGTTTAACAGAAACTCAGTGGAAGTGTTGAGTTCAGTAAACATAGTTTAACAGAAACTCAGTGGAAGTGTTGAGTTCAGTAAACATAGTTTAACAGAAACTCAGTGGAAGTGTTGAGTTCAGTAAACATAGTTTAACAGAAACTCAGTGGAAGTGTTGAGTTCAGTAAACATAGTTTAACAGAAACTCAGTGGAAGTGTTGAGTTCAGTAAACATAGTTTAACAGAAACTCAGTGGAAGTGTTGAGTTCAGTAAACATAGTTTAACAGAAACTCAGTGGAAGTGTTGAGTTCAGTAAACATAGTTTAACAGAAACTCAGTGGAAGTGTTGAGTTCAGTAAACATAGTTTAACAGAAACTCAGTGGAAGTGTTGAGTTCAGTAAACATAGTTTAACAGAAACTCAGTGGAAGTGTTGAGTTCAGTAAACATAGTTTAACAGAAACTCAGTGGAAGTGTTGAGTTCAGTAAACATAGTTTAACAGAAACTCAGTGGAAGTGTTGAGTTCAGTAAACATAGTTTAACAGAAACTCAGTGGAAGTGTTGAGTTCAGTAAACATAGTTTAACAGAAACTCAGTGGAAGTGTTGAGTTCAGTAAACATAGTTTAACAGAAACTCAGTGGAAGTGTTGAGTTCAGTAAACATAGTTTAACAGAAACTCAGTGGAAGTGTTGAGTTCAGTAAACATAGTTTAACAGAAACTCAGTGGAAGTGTTGAGTTCAGTAAACATAGTTTAACAGAAACTCAGTGGAAGTGTTGAGTTCAGTAAACATAGTTTAACAGAAACTCAGTGGAAGTGTTGAGTTCAGTAAACATAGTTTAACAGAAACTCAGTGGAAGTGTTGAGTTCAGTAAACATAGTTTAACAGAAACTCAGTGGAAGTGTTGAGTTCAGTAAACATAGTTTAACAGAAACTCAGTGGAAGTGTTGAGTTCAGTAAACATAGTTTAACAGAAACTCAGTGGAAGTGTTGAGTTCAGTAAACATAGTTTAACAGAAACTCAGTGGAAGTGTTGAGTTCAGTAAACATAGTTTAACAGAAACTCAGTGGAAGTGTTGAGTTCAGTAAACATAGTTTAACAGAAACTCAGTGGAAGTGTTGAGTTCAGTAAACATAGTTTAACAGAAACTCAGTGGAAGTGTTGAGTTCAGTAATCAGTAAACATAGTTTAACAGAAACTCAGTGGAAGTGTTGAGTTCAGTGAACATAGTTTAACAGAAACTCAGTGGAAGTGTTGAGTTCAGTAAACATAGTTTAACAGAAACTCAGTGGAAGTGTTGAGTTCAGTAAACATAGTTTAACAGAAACTCAGTGGAAGTGTTGAGTTCAGTGAACATAGTTTAACAGAAACTCAGTGGAAGTGTTGAGTTCAGTGAACATAGTTTAACAGAAACTCAGTGGAAGTGTTGAGTTCAGTAAACATAGTTTAACAGAAACTCAGTGGAAGTGTTGAGTTCAGTGAACATAGTTTAACAGAAACTCAGTGGAAGTGTTGAGTTCAGTAAACATAGTTTAACAGAAACTCAGTGGAAGTGTTGAGTTCAGTAAACATAGTTTAACAGAAACTCAGTGGAAGTGTTGAGTTCAGTAAACATAGTTTAACAGAAACTCAGTGGAAGTGTTGAGTTCAGTAAACATAGTTTAACAGAAACTCAGTGGAAGTGTTGAGTTCAGTAAACATAGTTTAACAGAAACTCAGTGGAAGTGTTGAGTTCAGTAAACATAGTTTAACAGAAACTCAGTGGAAGTGTTGAGTTCAGTAAACATAGTTTAACAGAAACTCAGTGGAAGTGTTGAGTTCAGTAAACATAGTTTAACAGAAACTCAGTGGAAGTGTTGAGTTCAGTAAACATAGTTTAACAGAAACTCAGTGGAAGTGTTGAGTTCAGTAAACATAGTTTAACAGAAACTCAGTGGAAGTGTTGAGTTCAGTAAACATAGTTTAACAGAAACTCAGTGGAAGTGTTGAGTTCAGTAAACATAGTTTAACAGAAACTCAGTGGAAGTGTTGAGTTCAGTAAACATAGTTTAACAGAAACTCAGTGGAAGTGTTGAGTTCAGTAAACATAGTTTAACAGAAACTCAGTGGAAGTGTTGAGTTCAGTAAACATAGTTTAACAGAAACTCAGTGGAAGTGTTGAGTTCAGTGAACATAGTTTAACAGAAACTCAGTGGAAGTGTTGAGTTCAGTAAACATAGTTTAACAGAAACTCAGTGGAAGTGTTGAGTTCAGTAAACATAGTTTAACAGAAACTCAGTGGAAGTGTTGAGTTCAGTAAACATAGTTTAACAGAAACTCAGTGGAAGTGTTGAGTTCAGTAAACATAGTTTAACAGAAACTCAGTGGAAGTGTTGAGTTCAGTAAACATAGTTTAACAGAAACTCAGTGGAAGTGTTGAGTTCAGTAAACATAGTTTAACAGAAACTCAGTGGAAGTGTTGAGTTCAGTAAACATAGTTTAACAGAAACTCAGTGGAAGTGTTGAGTTCAGTAAACATAGTTTAACAGAAACTCAGTGGAAGTGTTGAGTTCAGTAAACATAGTTTAACAGAAACTCAGTGGAAGTGTTGAGTTCAGTAAACATAGTTTAACAGAAACTCAGTGGAAGTGTTGAGTTCAGTAAACATAGTTTAACAGAAACTCAGTGGAAGTGTTGAGTTCAGTAAACATAGTTTAACAGAAACTCAGTGGAAGTGTTGAGTTCAGTGAACATAGTTTAACAGAAACTCAGTGGAAGTGTTGAGTTCAGTAAACATAGTTTAACAGAAACTCAGTGGAAGTGTTGAGTTCAGTAAACATAGTTTAACAGAAACTCAGTGGAAGTGTTGAGTTCAGTAAACATAGTTTAACAGAAACTCAGTGGAAGTGTTGAGTTCAGTAAACATAGTTTAACAGAAACTCAGTGGAAGTGTTGAGTTCAGTAAACATAGTTTAACAGAAACTCAGTGGAAGTGTTGAGTTCAGTAAAACATAGTTTAACAGAAACTCAGTGGAAGTGTTGAGTTCAGTGAACATAGTTTAACAGAAACTCAGTGGAAGTGTTGAGTTCAGTAAACATAGTTTAACAGAAACTCAGTGGAAGTGTTGAGTTCAGTGAACATAGTTTAACAGAAACTCAGTGGAAGTGTTGAGTTCAGTAAACATAGTTTAACAGAAACTCAGTGGAAGTGTTGAGTTCAGTAAACATAGTTTAACAGAAACTCAGTGGAAGTGTTGAGTTCAGTGAACATAGTTTAACAGAAACTCAGTGGAAGTGTTGAGTTCAGTAAACATAGTTTAACAGAAACTCAGTGGAAGTGTTGAGTTCAGTGAACATAGTTTAACAGAAACTCAGTGGAAGTGTTGAGTTCAGTAAACATAGTTTAACAGAAACTCAGTGGAAGTGTTGAGTTCAGTAAACATAGTTTAACAGAAACTCAGTGGAAGTGTTGAGTTCAGTAAACATAGTTTAACAGAAACTCAGTGGAAGTGTTGAGTTCAGTGAACATAGTTTAACAGAAACTCAGTGGAAGTGTTGAGTTCAGTGAACATAGTTTAACAGAAACTCAGTGGAAGTGTTGAGTTCAGTAAACATAGTTTAACAGAAACTCAGTGGAAGTGTTGAGTTCAGTAAACATAGTTTAACAGAAACTCAGTGGAAGTGTTGAGTTCAGTAAACATAGTTTAACAGAAACTCAGTGGAAGTGTTGAGTTCAGTGAACATAGTTTAACAGAAACTCAGTGGAAGTGTTGAGTTCAGTGAACATAGTTTAACAGAAACTCAGTGGAAGTGTTGAGTTCAGTGAACATAGTTTAACAGAAACTCAGTGGAAGTGTTGAGTTCAGTAAACATAGTTTAACAGAAACTCAGTGGAAGTGTTGAGTTCAGTAAACATAGTTTAACAGAAACTCAGTGGAAGTGTTGAGTTCAGTGAACATAGTTTAACAGAAACTCAGTGGAAGTGTTGAGTTCAGTAAACATAGTTTAACAGAAACTCAGTGGAAGTGTTGAGTTCAGTAAACATAGTTTAACAGAAACTCAGTGGAAGTGTTGAGTTCAGTGAACATAGTTTAACAGAAACTCAGTGGAAGTGTTGAGTTCAGTAAACATAGTTTAACAGAAACTCAGTGGAAGTGTTGAGTTCAATGAACATAGTTTAACAGAAACTCAGTGGAAGTGTTGAGTTCAGTAAACATAGTTTAACAGAAACTCAGTGGAAGTGTTGAGTTCAGTAAACATAGTTTAACAGAAACTCAGTGGAAGTGTTGAGTTCAGTGAACATAGTTTAACAGAAACTCAGTGGAAGTGTTGAGTTCAGTAAACATAGTTTAACAGAAACTCAGTGGAAGTGTTGAGTTCAGTAAACATAGTTTAACAGAAACTCAGTGGAAGTGTTGAGTTCAGTAAACATAGTTTAACAGAAACTCAGTGGAAGTGTTGAGTTCAGTAAACATAGTTTAACAGAAACTCAGTGGAAGTGTTGAGTTCAGTAAACATAGTTTAACAGAAACTCAGTGGAAGTGTTGAGTTCAGTAAACATAGTTTAACAGAAACTCAGTGGAAGTGTTGAGTTCAGTAAACATAGTTTAACAGAAACTCAGTGGAAGTGTTGAGTTCAGTAAACATAGTTTAACAGAAACTCAGTGGAAGTGTTGAGTTCAGTAAACATAGTTTAACAGAAACTCAGTGGAAGTGTTGAGTTCAGTAAACATAGTTTAACAGAAACTCAGTGGAAGTGTTGAGTTCAGTAAACATAGTTTAACAGAAACTCAGTGGAAGTGTTGAGTTCAGTAAACATAGTTTAACAGAAACTCAGTGGAAGTGTTGAGTTCAGTAAACATAGTTTAACAGAAACTCAGTGGAAGTGTTGAGTTCAGTAAACATAGTTTAACAGAAACTCAGTGGAAGTGTTGAGTTCAGTAAACATAGTTTAACAGAAACTCAGTGGAAGTGTTGAGTTCAGTGAACATAGTTTAACAGAAACTCAGTGGAAGTGTTGAGTTCAGTAAACATAGTTTAACAGAAACTCAGTGGAAGTGTTGAGTTCAGTAAACATAGTTTAACAGAAACTCAGTGGAAGTGTTGAGTTCAGTAAACATAGTTTAACAGAAACTCAGTGGAAGTGTTGAGTTCAGTAAACATAGTTTAACAGAAACTCAGTGGAAGTGTTGAGTTCAGTAAACATAGTTTAACAGAAACTCAGTGGAAGTGTTGAGTTCAGTGAACATAGTTTAACAGAAACTCAGTGGAAGTGTTGAGTTCAGTAAACATAGTTTAACAGAAACTCAGTGGAAGTGTTGAGTTCAGTGAACATAGTTTAACAGAAACTCAGTGGAAGTGTTGAGTTCAGTGAACATAGTTTAACAGAAACTCAGTGGAAGTGTTGAGTTCAGTAAACATAGTTTAACAGAAACTCAGTGGAAGTGTTGAGTTCAGTAAACATAGTTTAACAGAAACTCAGTGGAAGTGTTGAGTTCAGTAAACATAGTTTAACAGAAACTCAGTGGAAGTGTTGAGTTCAGTAAACATAGTTTAACAGAAACTCAGTGGAAGTGTTGAGTTCAGTAAACATGGAAGTGTTGAGTTCAGTAAACATAAGTTTAACAGAAACTCAGTGGAAGTGTTGAGTTCAGTGAACATAGTTTAACAGAAACTCAGTGGAAGTGTTGAGTTCAGTAAACATAGTTTAACAGAAACTCAGTGGAAGTGTTGAGTTCAGTAAACATAGTTTAACAGAAACTCAGTGGAAGTGTTGAGTTCAGTAAACATAGTTTAACAGAAACTCAGTGGAAGTGTTGAGTTCAGTAAACATAGTTTAACAGAAACTCAGTGGAAGTGTTGAGTTCAGTAAACATAGTTTAACAGAAACTCAGTGGAAGTGTTGAGTTCAGTAAACATAGTTTAACAGAAACTCAGTGGAAGTGTTGAGTTCAGTAAACATAGTTTAACAGAAACAGTGTTGAGTTTAAACATAAACAGAAACTCAGTGGAAGTGTTGAGTTCAGTGAACATAGTTTAACAGAAACTCAGTGGAAGTGTTGAGTTCAGTGAACATAGTTTAACAGAAACTCAGTGGAAGTGTTGAGTTCAGAAACATAGTTTAACAGAAACTCAGTGGAAGTGTTGAGTTCAGTAAACATAGTTTAACAGAAACTCAGTGGAAGTGTTGAGTTCAGTGAACATAGTTTAACAGAAACTCAGTGGAAGTGTTGAGTTCAATGAACATAGTTTAACAGAAACTCAGTGGAAGTGTTGAGTTCAGTGAACATAGTTTAACAGAAACTCAGTGGAAGTGTTGAGTTCAGTAAACATAGTTTAACAGAAACTCAGTGGAAGTGTTGAGTTCAGTAAACATAGTTTAACAGAAACTCAGTGGAAGTGTTGAGTTCAGTAAACATAGTTTAACAGAAACTCAGTGGAAGTGTTGAGTTCAGTGAACATAGTTTAACAGAAACTCAGTGGAAGTGTTGAGTTCAGTGAACATAGTTTAACAGAAACTCAGTGGAAGTGTTGAGTTCAGTAAACATAGTTTAACAGAAACTCAGTGGAAGTGTTGAGTTCAGTAAACATAGTTTAACAGAAACTCAGTGGAAGTGTTGAGTTCAGTAAACATAGTTTAACAGAAACTCAGTGGAAGTGTTGAGTTCAGTAAACATAGTTTAACAGAAACTCAGTGGAAGTGTTGAGTTCAGTGAACATAGTTTAACAGAAACTCAGTGGAAGTGTTGAGTTCAGTAAACATAGTTTAACAGAAACTCAGTGGAAGTGTTGAGTTCAGTAAACATAGTTTAACAGAAACTCAGTGGAAGTGTTGAGTTCAGTAAACATAGTTTAACAGAAACTCAGTGGAAGTGTTGAGTTCAGTAAACATAGTTTAACAGAAACTCAGTGGAAGTGTTGAGTTCAGTGAACATAGTTTAACAGAAACTCAGTGGAAGTGTTGAGTTCAGTAAACATAGTTTAACAGAAACTCAGTGGAAGTGTTGAGTTCAGTAAACATAGTTTAACAGAAACTCAGTGGAAGTGTTGAGTTCAGTAAACATAGTTTAACAGAAACTCAGTGGAAGTGTTGAGTTCAGTAAACATAGTTTAACAGAAACTCAGTGGAAGTGTTGAGTTCAGTAAACATAGTTTAACAGAAACTCAGTGGAAGTGTTGAGTTCAGTAAACATAGTTTAACAGAAACTCAGTGGAAGTGTTGAGTTCAGTAAACATAGTTTAACAGAAACTCAGTGGAAGTGTTGAGTTCAGTAAACATAGTTTAACAGAAACTCAGTGGAAGTGTTGAGTTCAGTGAACATAGTTTAACAGAAACTCAGTGGAAGTGTTGAGTTCAGTGAACATAGTTTAACAGAAACTCAGTGGAAGTGTTGAGTTCAGTAAACATAGTTTAACAGAAACTCAGTGGAAGTGTTGAGTTCAGTAAACATAGTTTAACAGAAACTCAGTGGAAGTGTTGAGTTCAGTAAACATAGTTTAACAGAAACTCAGTGGAAGTGTTGAGTTCAGTAAACATAGTTTAACAGAAACTCAGTGGAAGTGTTGAGTTCAGTAAACATAGTTTAACAGAAACTCAGTGGAAGTGTTGAGTTCAGTGAACATAGTTTAACAGAAACTCAGTGGAAGTGTTGAGTTCAGTAAACATAGTTTAACAGAAACTCAGTGGAAGTGTTGAGTTCAGTAAACATAGTTTAACAGAAACTCAGTGGAAGTGTTGAGTTCAGTAAACATAGTTTAACAGAAACTCAGTGGAAGTGTTGAGTTCAGTAAACATAGTTTAACAGAAACTCAGTGGAAGTGTTGAGTTCAGTAAACATAGTTTAACAGAAACTCAGTGGAAGTGTTGAGTTCAGTAAACATAGTTTAACAGAAACTCAGTGGAAGTGTTGAGTTCAGTAAACATAGTTTAACAGAAACTCAGTGGAAGTGTTGAGTTCAGTAAACATAGTTTAACAGAAACTCAGTGGAAGTGTTGAGTTCAGTGAACATAGTTTAACAGAAACTCAGTGGAAGTGTTGAGTTCAGTAAACATAGTTTAACAGAAACTCAGTGGAAGTGTTGAGTTCAGTAAACATAGTTTAACAGAAACTCAGTGGAAGTGTTGAGTTCAGTGAACATAGTTTAACAGAAACTCAGTGGAAGTGTTGAGTTCAGTAAACATAGTTTAACAGAAACTCAGTGGAAGTGTTGAGTTCAGTAAACATAGTTTAACAGAAACTCAGTGGAAGTGTTGAGTTCAGTAAACATAGTTTAACAGAAACTCAGTGGAAGTGTTGAGTTCAGTGAACATAGTTTAACAGAAACTCAGTGGAAGTGTTGAGTTCAGTGAACATAGTTTAACAGAAACTCAGTGGAAGTGTTGAGTTCAGTGAACATAGTTTAACAGAAACTCAGTGGAAGTGTTGAGTTCAGTGAACATAGTTTAACAGAAACTCAGTGGAAGTGTTGAGTTCAGTGAACATAGTTTAACAGAAACTCAGTGGAAGTGTTGAGTTCAGTAAACATAGTTTAACAGAAACTCAGTGGAAGTGTTGAGTTCAGTAAACATAGTTTAACAGAAACTCAGTGGAAGTGTTGAGTTCAGTAAACATAGTTTAACAGAAACTCAGTGGAAGTGTTGAGTTCAGTGAACATAGTTTAACAGAAACTCAGTGGAAGTGTTGAGTTCAGTGAACATAGTTTAACAGAAACTCAGTGGAAGTGTTGAGTTCAGTAAACATAGTTTAACAGAAACTCAGTGGAAGTGTTGAGTTCAGTGAACATAGTTTAACAGAAACTCAGTGGAAGTGTTGAGTTCAATGAACATAGTTTAACAGAAACTCAGTGGAAGTGTTGAGTTCAATGAACATAGTTTAACAGAAACTCAGTGGAAGTGTTGAGTTCAGTAAACATAGTTTAACAGAAACTCAGTGGAAGTGTTGAGTTCAGTGAACATAGTTTAACAGAAACTCAGTGGAAGTGTTGAGTTCAGTAAACATAGTTTAACAGAAACTCAGTGGAAGTGTTGAGTTCAGTAAACATAGTTTAACAGAAACTCAGTGGAAGTGTTGAGTTCAGTAAACATAATACAACAGAAACTCAGTGGAAGTGTTGAGTTCAGTGAACATAGTTTAACAGAAACTCAGTGGAAGTGTTGAGTTCAATGAACATAGTTTAACAGAAACTCAGTGGAAGTGTTGAGTTTGAACATAGTTTAACAGAAACAGTGTTGAGTTCAGTTAGTTTAACAGAAACTCAGTGGAAGTGTTGAGTTCAGTAAACATAGTTTAACAGAAACTCAGTGGAAGTGTTGAGTTCAGTAAACATAGTTTAACAGAAACTCAGTGGAAGTGTTGAGTTCAGTAAACATAGTTTAACAGAAACTCAGTGGAAGTGTTGAGTTCAGTAAACATAGTTTAACAGAAACTCAGTGGAAGTGTTGAGTTCAGTAAACATAGTTTAACAGAAACTCAGTGGAAGTGTTGAGTTCAGTAAACATAGTTTAACAGAAACTCAGTGGAAGTGTTGAGTTCAGTGAACATAGTTTAACAGAAACTCAGTGGAAGTGTTGAGTTCAGTAAACATAGTTTAACAGAAACTCAGTGGAAGTGTTGAGTTCAGTAAACATAGTTTAACAGAAACTCAGTGGAAGTGTTGAGTTCAGTAAACATAGTTTAACAGAAACTCAGTGGAAGTGTTGAGTTCAGTAAACATAGTTTAACAGAAACTCAGTGGAAGTGTTGAGTTCAGTAAACATAGTTTAACAGAAACTCAGTGGAAGTGTTGAGTTCAGTAAACATAGTTTAACAGAAACTCAGTGGAAGTGTTGAGTTCAGTAAACATAGTTTAACAGAAACTCAGTGGAAGTGTTGAGTTCAGTAAACATAGTTTAACAGAAACTCAGTGGAAGTGTTGAGTTCAGTAAACATAGTTTAACAGAAACTCAGTGGAAGTGTTGAGTTCAGTAAACATAGTTTAACAGAAACTCAGTGGAAGTGTTGAGTTCAGTAAACATAGTTTAACAGAAACTCAGTGGAAGTGTTGACTCAACATAACAGAAACTCAGTGGAAGTGTTGAGTTCAGTGAACATAGTTTAACAGAAACTCAGTGGAAGTGTTGAGTTCAGTAAACATAGTTTAACAGAAACTCAGTGGAAGTGTTGAGTTCAGTAAACATAGTTTAACAGAAACTCAGTGGAAGTGTTGAGTTCAGTAAACATAGTTTAACAGAAACTCAGTGGAAGTGTTGAGTTCAGTGAACATAGTTTAACAGAAACTCAGTGGAAGTGTTGAGTTCAATGAACATAGTTTAACAGAAACTCAGTGGAAGTGTTGAGTTCAGTAAACATAGTTTAACAGAAACTCAGTGGAAGTGTTGAGTTCAGTAAACATAGTTTAACAGAAACTCAGTGGAAGTGTTGAGTTCAGTGAACATAGTTTAACAGAAACTCAGTGGAAGTGTTGAGTTCAGTAAACATAGTTTAACAGAAACTCAGTGGAAGTGTTGAGTTCAGTGAACATAGTTTAACAGAAACTCAGTGGAAGTGTTGAGTTCAATAAACATAGTTTAACAGAAACTCAGTGGAAGTGTTGAGTTCAGTAAACATAGTTTAACAGAAACTCAGTGGAAGTGTTGAGTTCAGTGAACATAGTTTAACAGAAACTCAGTGGAAGTGTTGAGTTCAGTGAACATAGTTTAACAGAAACTCAGTGGAAGTGTTGAGTTCAGTAAACATAGTTTAACAGAAACTCAGTGGAAGTGTTGAGTTCAATGAACATAGTTTAACAGAAACTCAGTGGAAGTGTTGAGTTCAATAAACATAGTTTAACAGAAACTCAGTGGAAGTGTTGAGTTCAGTAAACATAGTTTAACAGAAACTCAGTGGAAGTGTTGAGTTCAGTAAACATAGTTTAACAGAAACTCAGTGGAAGTGTTGAGTTCAGTAAACATAGTTTAACAGAAACTCAGTGGAAGTGTTGAGTTCAGTAAACATAGTTTAACAGAAACTCAGTGGAAGTGTTGAGTTCAGTAAACATAGTTTAACAGAAACTCAGTGGAAGTGTTGAGTTCAGTAAACATAGTTTAACAGAAACTCAGTGGAAGTGTTGAGTTCAGTGAACATAGTTTAACAGAAACTCAGTGGAAGTGTTGAGTTCAATGAACATAGTTTAACAGAAACTCAGTGGAAGTGTTGAGTTCAGTAAACATATGTTAACAGAAACTCAGTGGAAGTGTTGAGTTCAGTAAACATAGTTTAACAGAAACTCAGTGGAAGTGTTGAGTTCAGTAAACATAGTTTAACAGAAACTCAGTGGAAGTGTTGAGTTCAGTAAACATAGTTTAACAGAAACTCAGTGGAAGTGTTGAGTTCAGTAAACATAGTTTAACAGAAACTCAGTGGAAGTGTTGAGTTCAGTAAACATAGTTTAACAGAAACTCAGTGGAAGTGTTGAGTTCAGTGAACATAGTTTAACAGAAACTCAGTGGAAGTGTTGAGTTCAGTGAACATAGTTTAACAGAAACTCAGTGGAAGTGTTGAGTTCAGTAAACATAGTTTAACAGAAACTCAGTGGAAGTGTTGAGTTCAGTGAACATAGTTTAACAGAAACTCAGTGGAAGTGTTGAGTTCAGTGAACATAGTTTAACAGAAACTCAGTGGAAGTGTTGAGTTCAGTAAACATAGTTTAACAGAAACTCAGTGGAAGTGTTGAGTTCAGTGAACATAGTTTAACAGAAACTCAGTGGAAGTGTTGAGTTCAGTGAACATAGTTTAACAGAAACTCAGTGGAAGTGTTGAGTTCAGTGAACATAGTTTAACAGAAACTCAGTGGAAGTGTTGAGTTCAGTGAACATAGTTTAACAGAAACTCAGTGGAAGTGTTGAGTTCAGTAAACATAGTTTAACAGAAACTCAGTGGAAGTGTTGAGTTCAGTAAACATAGTACAACAGAAACTCAGTGGAAGTGTTGAGTTCAGTGAACATAGTTTAACAGAAACTCAGTGGAAGTGTTGAGTTCAGTAAACATATTTAACAGAAACTCAGTGGAAGTGTTGAGTTCAGTAAACATAGTTTAACAGAAACTCAGTGGAAGTGTTGAGTTCAGTGAACATAGTTTAACAGAAACTCAGTGGAAGTGTTGAGTTCAGTGAACATAGTTTAACAGAAACTCAGTGGAAGTGTTGAGTTCAGTAAACATAGTTTAACAGAAACTCAGTGGAAGTGTTGAGTTCAGTAAACATAGTTTAACAGAAACTCAGTGGAAGTGTTGAGTTCAGTAAACATAGTTTAACAGAAACTCAGTGGAAGTGTTGAGTTCAGTAAACATAGTTTAACAGAAACTCAGTGGAAGTGTTGAGTTCAGTAAACATAGTTTAACAGAAACTCAGTGGAAGTGTTGAGTTCAGTAAACATAGTAAACATAGTACAACAGAAACTCACTCAGTGGAAGTGTTGAGTTCAGTAAACATAGTTTAACAGAAACTCAGTGGAAGTGTTGAGTTCAGTAAACATAGTTTAACAGAAACTCAGTGGAAGTGTTGAGTTCAGTAAACATAGTTTAACAGAAACTCAGTGGAAGTGTTGAGTTCAGTAAACATAGTTTAACAGAAACTCAGTGGAAGTGTTGAGTTCAGTAAACATAGTTTAACAGAAACTCAGTGGAAGTGTTGAGTTCAGTAAACATAGTTTAACAGAAACTCAGTGGAAGTGTTGAGTTTAGTAAACATAACAGAAACTCAGTGAAAGTGTTGAGTTCAGTAAACATAGTACAACAGAAACTCAGTGGAAGTGTTGAGTTCAGTAAACATAGTACAACAGAAACTCAGTGGAAGTGTTGAGTTCAGTAAACATAGTTTAACAGAAACTCAGTGGAAGTGTTGAGTTCAGTAAACATAGTTTAACAGAAACTCAGTGGAAGTGTTGAGTTCAGTAAACATAGTTTAACAGAAACTCAGTGGAAGTGTTGAGTTCAGTAAACATAGTAACAGAAACTCAGTGGAAGTGTTGAGTTCAGTAAACATAGTTTAACAGAAACTCAGTGGAAGTGTTGAGTTCAGTAAACATAGTTTAACAGAAACTCAGTGGAAGTGTTGAGTTCAGTAAACATAGTTTAACAGAAACTCAGTGGAAGTGTTGAGTTCAGTAAACATAGTTTAACAGAAACTCAGTGGAAGTGTTGAGTTCAGTAAACATAGTTTAACAGAAACTCAGTGGAAGTGTTGAGTTCAGTAAACATAGTTTAACTCAGAAGTGTTGAGTTCAGTAAACAGTAACAGAAAAGTGTTGAGTTCAGTAAACATAATACAACAGAAACTCAGTGGAAGTGTTGAGTTCAGTAAACATAGTTTAACAGAAACTCAGTGGAAGTGTTGAGTTCAGTAAACATAGTGTAACAGAAACTCAATGGAAGTGTTGAGTTCAGTAAACATAGTACAACAGAAACTCAATGGAAGTGTTGAGTTCAGTAAACAGCTAATATTTTGTGTCCTCAGTTTGGTTTAATAACTGCAGACAGTCTTTCAACCATCGTTGCAACACAATCTAATAAAAGTGTTTTTTGGGAATTTACTTCAAATGTCTGTAATACACTTCATAAAGTTTCTTTAGTAGTAATTTTTTAACATGTCAAGTTTTTGATCCATCATGTTCCAGATCTACTTAAGCTGGTTGAGATCGGGGCTCTATGGGGGCATTGTATCATTAAAATAACTTCTGCAGTTTCTTTCTTAATGTTTGAAAAGAGTTATTTTCTAGTTATTTTCTAGATAGTGGAATTCTGATGGTATCTGTACAACCAATTTTCACCAACCACTGGATTTACCATGGCGGATCAGTATCTGATGGTATCTGTACTGGTTCATTATTCCATTTATTTTGCAAATATCTTTGTAGCATTAACAGAAAAACACCTCCATACCATTATACTGACTCCACCTATATTTCATGGTTGGTGCTATGTACTGAGGTATCTTTCACCTTTCCTCCGTCGGACGTACGACCTACATTTTGAACCAAATATTTCAAAATTGGATTTATCCACTCTTAAAGCCAGTTACCAATCATTAGCCCTCCAGCTTTTGTATTTTTTAGCAGATTTTAGTCTTTTCATGATGATTGAAGGTTATAAGTAAAGGTTTTCTAACTGCTTCACAACCAAATATTTCATTCTCATTGAGTCTTCTTGACACTGTATATCAGGACACTTTTCTGTCATTTGGTTCATGGCTGTTTATCTCATGTAGTCTTCTTTCTGTCCTGAAAGCTGCATAAACAAAGATACTTAACATCAGTATAACTGAGTTCCTCTTCCTTTCCTATTTTCTAATTTACCTGTCTCAGTCTCATGATCTAGGGTGTACTTTTAATTCTGAAGCAATTTGCTACAGAGTCCAATTAGCACAACGTAAAGTTTTTGTATGAACTCTCTGCTCTAGTGACAATTCTCTAAGCTTTTTGGGCAATGAAAATAAAACTTAATATAATGTGTTAAACACTCTCTGTATGAATGTTTATTTGTGAAGTTTTATGAAATTTATTTCTAACATACACCGGTACCATATGTTAGTTACTTACTAACTTCTTTCCATATAGTTAACACACTGCATTGGGCACCATGACAGTTATTTCAGATCTTAAATTTAATCACTATGTTCATTCAAGCAAAACCCTTATGATATGTCCTTGGTACAAGTTTATGGAAATTCAAAGAATGACAAGTATTCTCATACTGATTCATCGGTTGTCAACAGTAAAGTATTACCATGTTGTTTCAGGTATAAAATATTTGAGTTTTTTTACGTGGTGACATGGAAGAATTAGCCCCACAAAATGGAAAGAATGACAAAATATTTTCTTGTCTTAATACTTTTGTGTTTGTGTTTTCTTATAGCAAAGCTACATCGGACTATCTGTTGAGTCCATCGAGGGAATCGAACCCCTGATTTTAGCATTGTAACTCCGTAGACTTTTCACTGTAACAGCGGGAAACAACACTTTTGTTCAATACTGTAATTGAATACTTGTTAGATATGATTTTGGTTTGTTTTGTTTTAAATTTCACGCAAAGCTACTCGAGGGCTCTCTGCACTAGCCATCCTTAATTTAGCAGTGCAAAAATAGAGGGAAGGCAGCTAGTCACCACTAACCACCGCCAACTCGTGGGCTACTCTTTTATTAACGAATAGTGTGATTGGTCGTCACATTATAACGTCCCCACGACTGAAAGGGCGAGCATGTTTGGTGTGATGGGGATTCGAACCCACGATCTTCAGATTGCGAGTCGAGTGCCTTAACCGCCTGGCCATGCTGGGCTCACTCGGGAGTTACAAATTTACATAAATTTAGAGATTTATAGGAATATCTGAGACAAAACAGAAACAACGATAAGACACAGAACAATATTTATTAGAAATACAGGGTGTTCGGAAAGTTACTGTGCATCTTATATATTTATTAACAGACATGTTTTAATATCGAATAGGAGGTAAATATGAATGATAATTACAAAAAATGTTGAAAGTGACCCCGTTGGCATCAATACAGGCTTGGATCCTTCTTATTTTGTTTCTAAACACCGCTATCAGTTGCTGGCTTGAAATAGACTGAATGAATGCTGTTATCGCTGTTTTCAAAACTACACAGTGACTTTCCGAACACCCTGTATAATCTCACAAAAAAAGCAGATTACAATTGTAGTGTGTTATAAAATAGAAGGAAAGATAGTTTCACTTGATAACGAACCAGTAGACAGTAGAGATCAAACTTTAACAGAAACTGAAGGACGGTCTTTAACAGGATAATTACAACGTGGTTGGCACAGAGAAATAGCAAGCTTTTCGTGGAACTGTTGACAGTTTAATCCACACTGAAATACAAGGATGAAGGTAATATTGACAACAGTAAGATACACATTTAGTACGAAGTAATCAAATGGGTGTATAGCCACTATAAAACTACCACTGACAACAGGTGACAGGATGAAAGGTTTTAAGTGGACAATGAAACACACACAACGAGATGACCAAAGCTAGAAACGTGTATTTTAGCAGGTGCATTCTATATCGAATTATCTAGTAAGGATGAAAGACATTTTGTTTGATGGGATAGAGAAAAATGGATCAATGGAATATTCACAACAATGGTTTGATTTCACAATTAACATGTTTTACGCTGAATAGGCTTATATAAAAACTGAGAAAGTTAATTAAAAGGCTTAGCTGAACTGTGGAGAGTAATACGGAACATTTGTAACGATAATCCACAATTACATATTGACAAACGGTAGAGCAGCATGAGAATACGGTGTAATGTTTCATGTAATGAGAAGGTCTCACATCAAAATGATAATCACGCCCCTCGTCATGTTGACAAAACGTTAAAATCCCTTCACTATAGATCTCTTTTAGTAGGATGGTCAAATTATTGAACTTTTTATGGTTGCTATTCTGTTAAAGATTTCAATGCCGTAAGATAAACCAGATAGTAAAACTTGTGTCTATAAAGATAGTGACGAAGATGGTACACTACAGGAAAATTTCTAAAACGCTTTATCATAGGTGTAGCATCTTTTTACGCAGTTTTTCATGACTTCCTTATTTAGAAAAAAAGATTTTTCTTTCTCTCCTATTACACTATTTTTTCTAGTGATGGTGAGTTTTGGTAAAATAACACTGGTATTGTGGTAAAACTTTCTTTTGGAATACTTAAATTCTTTTTTCTCTCAATCTTATCTTAATCTTTGGGATAAAGTATTATGGTATGGTAATCTATACTTTAACATACTCCATTAATAGGTAGAGAGTTAGACAGTAGGATAAAATCATATGGTATGGTGATCTATACTCTAACACACTCCATAAAATAGCAATGGGTGGTAAGCAGTGTCGTAAAAGTCCCTAGTAACGGGGGGTAAGCAGTGGGAAATGTCCCAAGCAACAAGGAGATAAGCATTGGGGAAATGCCCCTAGCAATGGGGGTAAGTTGTGGTGGAAATGTCTCTAGTATCGGGAGTAAGCTGTGTCAAATGGCCCAAGCAACGGGCGGGTAATCAGCGGGAAAATGTCCCAAGCAACAGTGAGGTAAGCAGTAAGGGAAATTCCCTGAAAACGGGGGTAAGCAATGGGATGTCCCTAACAACGGGGGTAAGCAGTGTCGGAAAAGTCCTACCAACGGGAAGTAAGCAGTGTCGGAAATGTCCCTAGCAACGGGGGGGGTAAGCAGTGGGGAAATGTCCCTAGCAACGGGGGGTTAATCAGTGTCGGAAATGTCCCTAGCAACGGGGGTAAGCAGTGTCGAAAATGTCCCTAGCATCGGGGGTAAGGAGTGTTGGAATTGTCCCTAACAACGAGAGTAAAGCAGTGTCGGAAATGTCCCTAGCAACGGGGTAAGCAATTTTGGAAATGTCCCTGAAACGGGGTAAGCAGTATTGGAAATCTCCCTAGCAACATTTGGGTAAGAAGTGTTGGAAAGGACCCCAGCAACGAGGTGTAAGCAGTATTTGAAATGTACCAAGCAACGAGTGGTTAAGCACTGTTGTAAATGTCTCTAGCATCGGGGAATAAGCAGTGATGATGATACCAATGATGATGATGAGACTAATGATGATAAATATGATGATACCAATTATGATGATGATGATTATGATACTAATGATGACACTCATGATAATGATGATACTAATGATGTTGATGATGATACTAATGATGACACTTATGATAATGATGATACTAATGATGATGAAGATGATAATGATGATGACGATACTAATGATGATACTATTGATGATAATGATGATGATACCAATAATGATGATGATGATGATACCACTGATGATAATGATGATAACGATACTAATGATGATGATACTACTGATGATAATGATGATAACGATACTAATGATGATGATACTACTGATGATAATGATGATAACGATACTAATGATGATGATGATGATATGAATGATGATACTAATGATGATTGATGATGATATGAATGATGATACTAATGATGATGATGATGATTATGATATATGATGATACTAATGATGATGATGATGATCATGATGATACTACTGATGATGATCATGATGATACTGATGATGATGATGATGAGACTAATGATGATGACGATACTACTGATGATGATGATACCACTTATGATAATGATGATAACGATACTAATGATGATACTATTGATAATGATGATGATACCACTGATGATAATGATGATAACGATACTAATGATGATGATGATATTAATGATACTAATGATGATGATGATATTAATGAAGATACTAATGATGATGATGATATTAATGATGATACTAATGATGATGATGATATTAATGATGATACTAATGATGATGATACAAAAGATAATAATGATGATGAAGATAATGATGATGATGATAATGATGATGATAATAATGATAATGATACAAAAGATAATAATGATGATACTAATGATGATGATACAAAAGATAATGATGATGATGATACAGAAGATAATGATGATATTAATGATGACACTAATGATGGTGATGATACTTGATCGTCAGCTTTTAGATTATTATAATCAAATCACAAGGGTGCCAGCTCTTAGACTATAATAATTACATCACTTGACCGTCAGCTTTTAGACTATTATAATCAAATCACATGAATACCAACTCTTGGACTATTATGATTACATTATTTGACCATCACTCTTACGGTATACTGAAAACCACAAAGTGCTTGCGCCATTTGTTTCTGCGATGGGATGCGAACCACGGATCCACAATCCAACACGCTAAGTGCTAAATCACGTCCTGCCCAGAGAGAACGAGCGAGCCACATAAGAGGAAAAAATGTACTTAAGTAAAGACAAATTTTGGAAGAGGTTTCTTCTTTAGATACGGTGTGTTTTGTTTACATTTATATTGCATTAAAATATTGTAAATAAACAGAATGTATATCAAAACTTTGTGTTATGATGTAATTTGTGTTATTTATACGATAAAACTTAAATCACCAATCTCATATACACTGGCACAGTTTTCTTTATTCTTATACAAGACGGTAGAGTACGTTTTGACACCGGAAATCCGATAAATATCTTTATTGGTTTATGTGCAACATGTGTGTTTCACACGTCTCACGCTACTGTTTAAAAGAGCAATATTTAGAATGTGAAATTATATTGAAAATTGCTTCGGTCACAGATGACGTTATTCACAGTTCTTGCTCCTAAAGGACAAGAAAGGATGTTTAGTTACGTACAAAAGAAAGTTATTCGTCAAGAAGAAAATGACCGAAACCGAAAAAGTGAATTGATTGTCTACCGAAAACCACGATAGCTCAGAAGATAGTTTTAATATCAATAACAGTAGTTGTACACGCACGACACAACCTCGGACATGCGCATTTTATTTCACAGAAGATGTTTATTTTCTGTTTACTTACGAAAGCTTAAAGAAATTTAGGTGTATGTTTTTTTTTGACAACACTGGGAAAAGTCGGCTATTTCTATAATTTGTTTTTGGTTTGTTTGTTTTTTGACGAACTTCAGAAACATTTCTGTCTCAAAATCTAACCGCATCTTGACCACTTGGCACGATCGCGAATTCTAATATAAGAATCAGAGTACTCTATTTCTATGAGGGAGTTAATGTGGACAACATTACATTCGAGAAAGTGGCGCCACAATAAAGATTTTCTATCAGAAATTGGGTCAAAGATCAAACTGTTTTAGGTCAACACTACATTCGAGAAAGTGGCTCCACAATAAAGATTTTCTATCAGAAATTGGGTCAAAGATAAAACTATTTCAGGTCAACATGACATTCGAGAAAGGTGGCGTCACAGTAAAGATTTCCTATTAGAGATTGTGTCAATGTTAAAACTGTCTCAACGATTTCCGCTTCGCGCCGCCGTTTCATTTCTGTATGAGAAGTTAAAGTTTAACGTGATCATAAAGATAGTGTAGAAAAACCTGGACTAACTTTCGGTTGGGACAAGTTCTTTGTTGAAGACTATAGCAATATTATGATCTCCACCCCACAGGTTTATAACCAATGTCACTCCCTTGAATTAACTCTAGTAACACTCAACAAGCGTGTTAAGTCGTGCGACTTGCAATCTGAGGGTCGCGGTTTCGCATCCCCGTCGCGCCAAACATGCCCACTCTTTCAGCCGTGGGGCTTTAAAATGTTACGGTCAGTATTTGTTGGTAAAAGAGTAGCTCAAGAGTTGGCGGTAGGTGGTGATGACTAGCTGCCTTCCCTTTAGTCTCACACTGCTAAATTAGGGACCCTCGAGTAGCTTTGCGCGAAATTCAAAATGAACAAACACTCAACAATGTTTAACCTCTAGAACAGTATAATTATTCTTAATACACTCCAACAAATAATATCAACAAAGAGTGTCTTTCAGAGCTCAACTAGCAGAAACAATCATATTGTAGTGTCTTTCAGAACAATTACTGGTGATTTTAACAGGGGCGTTTTGGATGAGAAACTTTTACAACAAACGTGAGCAAACAAGTTGTAATGAGTGTCATTGTAAATATACGTTTTACTCAAGCACGTGAACATTGTATGCGTACTCTCAGTTTGTATTATACAAATATTTCTACAATAAATTTTAAAATTATAATCACTGCCGTATAACTCTGTTTTTACACAAGGAAATCAGGAACGTTTCACCTAAGATTAAAAGAGAAGAGAAAATGTAATATTTCGTTTTTAAAAACAACATATTTTGATTGATGTGTAGCTACGCCTTCTCCGACCTCTTTCGTTTAACTTTTTATTGCCTTGTAACTAGGCCTGTTGCCGGGAGTGTAGGTGTGTCATAATTATTTTGTTCGAGTCAAAAATGTTGGTTGTATTTCTGCTTGTATTTATTATATGTGTGTATTGTATGCGACTCCCACGTGGTTAATGTGGTATCCTAAACTTAGTGTTAAGTCTTTTACAGAGAGCTTTCGCTCTAGCTTGTGAGTATTGAATATAATGATCATGCGGCCCGCGCTTCTAATTCCCTAAGTAATCTTGCCCCTGTGAAAAAAGTTTGGTGACCCCTGAGCTAGAAAAAAACAGAAATACATCCAATATTTTTATTTACCAAAAGGTTATCAAAGAAGGTGACATTAGCAAAAGCAATTGTCACATCGCACATAGTGAGTACACATCTGAATTTCACTAAGCTGCAAAAAAGTTAGTGAGATTTATGAAATTGGCGTTTGGCTTTTAAAATATCTTCAATGTTCGGTTCTGAATTGCTGCATTCAATCATTAGAATTGCTTTCAAATGTTCATCAGTCAACCTTGATCGACGTACCGACTTCACATACTTCATTTTTGAAAATGCTTGTTCACAGATATAAGTTATTCCGCACATTCATGCCATACCAGATTCGTACTGCTTCAGCTTTGGAAAATCATCATCAGGTATGCAGCTGTAAAATGCAATAAGTTGCTCCTCTCTGTGTTTTGCTTTCAACAAGTCATTTCCTTGCAAATCGATGACCTCCAGCTGAAGTTCCACTGGCACGTCATCAATGACACAATCAAAAGGATTTTGAAAAGGAGAACGTCACTTTCGATTCTGTCGAGATCCGAAAATCTCTCTAAAATGATTATTTAAATCACCAATAATCTTTTCTGAAACTCAAGGTTGACATCTTCTGTGATTCCAGCATGAAACTCATTGAAACACTAAAATGAGAGAGGTTCCTCCTCCAAATGTGCTTCAAACAATGACAGCTTTCTCCAAAATCCTTTAATTATTCTATAGAGAACACAGACAAAGTTATTCTCCTCCTGAAGTTTCAAGTTCAATTCATTCATGTGATGTCAATCAAAATTGACAACTTTGACAACCAGGTTGGATCCGACAGAAGTGGATCGGCTCTATATTTCTCGATAAAATTATATCTATTTCTCTTCTCAGCTTATAAAAACGAGGCAAGACTTTACCGCAGCTGAGCCACCTCACCGCCGTGTGATAAGGCAAGTCACAGAAATCCGAATCAATTTCTTCAAGAAACACCTTGAACTAGCGATGATTAAGTGCATGACCCCGAATGAAATTCACTGCAGAAATGACTTGTTTCAGTACGCTAGAAATATCTAAGTCTTTTCCACAGAGTGCTTGCTAGTGTGTGATGCAGTGTATGAACAGAGCGCTTCAGAGTTGAAGATCTTCCAACTGTTTCCTGATTAGCCCCACCAGACCCGTCTTTGCTCCAGCCATGTTTCTTCCTCCATCAACTGTTACACCTCTAACCTGATTCCACTGAAGGTTATAGTCTTGCAAAGTTTATGCACTTCCAAATTAACTCCACGAATGAACACGAGAAGTTGTGACGTACTCGAGAGATCAGTTGACTCATCCAGTGCCAGAGAATACCATAGGGAGTTTCTGGCTTTTTGGCGTATCTGTAATGCGATGTTTTCTCCAAGTTCTTCTGCTCTCCGTACAACTGAAGTTGCTGAAAGGCTGATACTTTCAGAGAAATTGTCTTTTCATTTGCTGCTTCCATCATACGCTCTTTGATGAAGTTGTCGTCAATAAAAGGTTTTCCTCGCTCTGCCATCCTATGCACTATTTTGTAACTTGTACGAGTGACAGATTCATTTTCAGCAAACTTTCTCGTGAAGAGATTCTTTTGAGATTCAAAACACGTATCATGGATTCAGATGTCTCAGTATGGAAATTTACTGTACTTTTCAAATATGTTGATCGATGTTTTGTTTCATAGTGACGCCGAAGACTATACTCTTTTAAAATGGCAACACTTTCTGTGCATATCACACAAGTAGCTTTCTGTTTTCTTGTTTCCACAAAGTGCTTTTCTCCCCATTCTTCACGACACTCAGAGTCCAATTTTCTTCTTTAAAAGCAGCCATAACAATGGGTGATTAAAACAGGATCTGAAAATGAAAACACAGAACGCTGTAAGAAAAGCATTGTACTGGTCCAAGAACGCACAAACAAAATATATTGAAACGTACGTTTGCCACGACACTTACCTAAGAACGAGTTACGAAAAGCTCATAACCCGACTACTAAGAGAAATGAGCTTGCTGAAGCGGTAACCCAAGCCCGCTGAATTTACAAGACGAGTCGATAGGACGAGGGTTAAGTCTGTACTTGTTTACAAAAAACAAAACAAAACTATCGTGGCAGGTGTTTAGTTTAGAGAGAGAGAAATCAGAAGAGTTCTCTCTCCAACTGGGGTGTTCAGGAACTTTGTAGTTCCTCTTCGTCCCTTACATGAGAAATGTTTTAAAATATCAGTGGGGTTTTACTTTATTTTTAACATTTCAAAAATGGAGTGGTGTATTTGTGAGTGAGAGGAAGGACGGGAGAACTGGACGAAAGCAGCGAAAGTGAAGTGAGCCAGACCTTGGCTCGAGGACGGAGTACACTGGCGGCTGGTGAATTGATTTTGAAATGTGCTGTGATTGATTAGATACCCTGTGACTGGGTAAATGGCCCTTTTCAGAATGAGGCTGGGATCTACAGGTCCGATGCCAGAGATTTTGCTGTGGGGAAACAGGAGTACCCCGAGAAAACCCACTTTCACGGCCTGGGCGCCGAATAATCTACCCAGACCGTGCCCGGAAGTAGCTGGGAAGAAAACGAGAAAAAAACAAAACAGAACACACACACAAAAAAAACAAAAAAAAACTGATGAACTATGTTGGTGGTATACGCGGAAACTTAGCTGCAGTCTTGTCGATCGGGTGGTAACTTCATCATGAACTTGTTTCCACACTTGAAGCCCATTGGTGCGAGTGAGAAACGTGGTCTTGGTGGTGGAACTACTGGCTGTTCTTCGGTGAGTTGTTCTTCGCTGGTCTGTGATGCTTTGTTTCTTCTCGAGATTTTGGTTTGAGTTTTCTGCGTGGAGGTAGATTGTTTTTCAGTTTGTGCTGTCGCGTCGATGGTTATCTTCGTAATGGTTTGAGTCTGGCTGGTTGTTGAATTCTGTGGAACTAGGATTGACGTCTGGCATGAACTGTCCTTTTTTCTTTCTAGAACTACTGGAACTTGGCGTGTTACTAACAATGGGTGTTGTCGTCTTCTGACTCGGGTCGTCTGAATCCGTCTTCATGTTTCTTCTCATACGGTCTGGACTCGGCGGTATTTTGGTATTTTCATGTTGGAAGATTTCCGTTGGTTGTTTGCGATATCTTGGTGCTTGGTTTGAACCATTATTGAGTGGTCGTCGATGTGGGCGTTCGGCTCTAAAATGAAATATATGATAATAACAGCCATCTTGTACTTGTTTTCGAAATCCAAATGCTTTTATAGATACGTGCCCCGATATGAACAAACGGGCAGCAAGGACGAAAGAAGAATTTTCCCATTGGTTAAAAATGCGCGTGACAGCCTTGTTTCTTTTATGATAACGTCTTGTGTTTGCCAGCTTGAAGCGACCATCGGTGTGATTTAGTTTGTTATGACAGTCGGACATTTTATTTTCAAGCGGCTAGCTGCTGGCAGGCCGGTCAAAATTACCTCGAGGGCCGTAGTTTGGTGACTCCTAGCCTACAACATTCAGTTTGTTTTTCTCCTCCATATTTGAGGGTCAAGCAATTGAAAAGTCGAATGTTCGAGCGACCATGATACTAAAGACGTTCCTTTTTTTTTTACAGCTGAGAGTGCTTTATAAGTATGATCGTCGATTAGATTGTTCGATATGATGTTAAACAACATCTTTATTGCGGATTATTTGTCTTTCCTTTCTCGTGATTTGTGAACCAAAGACAGAGACGGCTGCATTCTATGGCGTTTCTCACCTGGGGCCTGGCATGGTCTAGCGCGTTAAGGCGTGCGCTTCGTAATCTGAGGGTCGCGGGTTCGCGCCCGAGTCGCGCCAAACATGCTCGCCCTCCCAGCCGTGGGGGGCGTATAATGTTAGGTCAATCCCAATATTCGTTGGTAAAAAAAAGTAGCCCAAGAGTTGGCGGTGGGTGGTGATGACTAGCTGCCTTCCCTCTAGTCTTACACTGCAAAATTAGGGACGGCTAGCACAGATAGCCCTCGAGTAGCTTTGTGCGAAATTCAAAACAAACAAACAAACAAACAAACGTTTCTCACCTGGTCATTAAGATTCGTGTTCCCACAGGGAATTTCACATTCAGCATCAATATTTTCATGCTTTCTTCCATTAGTGAATTTATTTACTAGTTGAAAATTTAATCAGTTCCAAGTCTCTAACTTTATATTCATTTTTTTTGGTATTCTAACATTTTGTATTTGATCTCATCTGTTGCAAAGTGCTCTGTTTTTAATATTTCAAATTCCTCAGATTTATTCATAACCTTTTAGTTATTTTATATATTTTCATTTTAAGACAAAAATAAATAAAATCATTGTTCATTAGTCACAACCGATCAACAATAACAATCAGAGGTGCTTCAATGTGTTTAAAGTTCAGCTGTCTTTACCTTTCCATCTTCCTATCTTTATTAGGTTGTTTTCCTGTCTTTATCTATCCGCCTGTCTGTCTTTACCTATTAGTCTTTGTGTCTTTATATACCAGTCTTTCTTCTTTTATCAATGCGTTTTCTTGGCTTATCCAACAGTTTTCCTGTTATTATACACCTGTCATCAAGGTACTGTTAATATAATCTATAAGTGTACTCACCCATTTCAGTCTCTTGGTGTTGGGCTTCTCTGTGTCACATTTTAACGATCCACAGAAGGTAAAGTTACAGTAAAGTGTGAATGTTGTATTATGTTCTATTTAATATTATAGAGACAAGTTATGGCAGTATCCGTGTAACAACTTAAATAAATGTTTTCTTTTCTTTTCGAGTTACGAAGGGAGAAGTGTAATGAGTAGGAACAACTGTGTTAGAATTGAAACAACGTTCCAAACGAATAGTGGGATTGGCCGTCACATTATGACGCCCCACTGCTGAATGGGCGAGCATTGAGATGTTTGGTGCGACCGGGATTCGAACCCACGACCCTCGGATTACGAATCGAACGCCTTAACCCACCTGGCCATGCCGGGCCAAATCTGAAAGAAGTTAATTGGTTACAGCGACCTCGTAGCAATAAAATCTCTGAGTTACAAAAAATAATGAACGACTTAAGGCTTGGGCACCGTATGTTTGCGTTAGGCTTAAAACTAATTGAATTATGAGCCAAGGATAGAACCAGAAACACACACATACACTTCATGTTGTATGAACATGCAAGACACGCTTGGATGTTTTCTGATTCTGAACATTGATAAACTGGTTGTGACGTACAACCTTTGATAGTCGTAACCGACAAATTAATCAGTTGGGTGAAGACAGACTCTGCTCGAACTTTGTTTTCTGTTTAAATTTTCTGGCTGAATACTTCCCTCGGTTTGTTTTACACCATATACAGAGAATAATATGTGGTTAGGTTTACAGATATATGACAGAGTTAATTACATCTTAATACAGTATAGACAGGTTGAGAGGATTACTGTTAAGTCAACAGTGAAACAGCTGTTTCCTTTTGATTCTGACAGACAACATAACGTATGGACGTTTAAAAGTTTGATTGACGATAAAAGACAAACTAAAAACACACTTAAAGTTTGTATTTATGATTAACTGCTTATTTTAAACATTAGTTTATTCAGAACCGAAGTAACCAGATGTAAAACTGTACCTGTCAGGATTGGAACCTCCGATTCTCCAGAGGCGTGGGTTAGAATACCGTTTGATTCTAATTTCGCACCAAGTCAGATTTTGGAATAAATGAATAAAACGTGCAAACGGTTCTGTTTCCTATTAAAGTATTTATATTTTAAGAAAACCACCAAGCCTAGCCGTCCCTAATATTGAAGTGATAGTCTAGAAGGTAACAATTAACTCAACACCACCTACCGTCTACTCTTGGGCTGCTCTTTACCAACAAAAGCGAGATTGATAGTCACATATAACGCTCCGAAGGCTGAAAGGATGACCACGTTCGAGTACGGGTTTCGATCATGTGACCAGTAGATTGCGAGTCTAGGGCACTAACCACCAGGCGATGCAAAGCCCGCTAAGGGATGCACTGTCACTCTTACAACGCACCAATATATTATAGTGTAGGGAATATTTTACAGTATCGCGCGGAATCGAAGTAGATTCTGATAGCTCCAAAATCCAGAGATCTACTATTCCGGACTCAAAATCTAATAGAAAGAGTTGTAAAGTAAACTGTTATGATATGGGGAAAGAGAAGGTTTACAGTGACGTAATATTAAAATGACATTTGAGTATCTGAAGCCTAGAAAATCTAATAACAATCAGCGAGTCTTACGGGTCGAACAAGAGTATATGTACATTAACAAGAGGGCATAAAATTAGGTCAAATACTTTTCCTTTACTGACACGTGCATATAAAGTTCTTCGTGAAGAATGTAACCAGACCCTCTGTCAAGTAATGAAAGTGACTTAGAAGCTGTGGGTAGAGGAAAAAAGTAACGTCGACACTTTCCATTATCCGGCTGTAAAACTACAAATCGTTGCTGAGTATTTTAGTTTATGATCTGTCTCAATGTGGCAGCAGTTTGAAAGTTTAAACAGATTTTATCGGATGATTATTCAATTGCAAAATTGAAACACACACACTGTGTTGCATCTGGTAGTTTATTACTACAACTGTAAAGTGTGGGTCTAAAATGACTTTTATTTATGCACACTCTTACAGTTTGTGTCTCAGGATTAAAAGTATTGTTACTGGTGCTTAAAAAGAATAAATTGTGACAATTCTCAAATTATGTATCGTCCTGTTAGTTTATCATTGAACTGTTTCCATGGATAGTATGGTATTATCTTAACAAAGAATTGAGAAATAACTTTTATCAGAGATGTGAATGGTTGTTGATAACAACAGTATCAAACATGCAATCATTAAGTGTTAGAAACAGATTCACATTTGAAAGATTGAGAGTACATCAGAAGAAATCAGAGACAAAATACAACTTGGTTATGGAAGGTTATCACATGCAGACTTTAATAAATGATGAACACATTCTTCAGTTTCCTTACATATTTTACAACACTTGAAGATACCTTTTTCAAGCCTCTATGTCGTTTATAGGTACAAAAGCTTTTCTTTCTTTATTGGACAATGTGTACACCACAACACAAGCTCTCTAGTTTTTTTTTTTGTTAACCATTCAAACTCTATACTCTCCATTATAGAACATTGATGTGTCCTTGTAAAAATACAGTTTATTAAATTTGGTACTTCAGCATAATCGTGCCCATTTATGACTGATTTTAATAAAGTAGGTCATATTTTTGATGACTGAAATATCTGAACATGCAGTGACAGTGGGAGCATCAGCTACAACATCAACATCAATTAACACAGTACAAATGTTTTTGTTGTTGAGGATATAATTGCCCAGGTCTCCCACTCTACTGTGATATGAAAATAGCATTTTCTGTGTAACCATGAATTGTTGATCAGTGGGGTTGTTATTGAAGCCACCTTTGACACGGATAGCTGAAAATAATGGCTCATGGTAATCCTGACCCATTTTATAGGTTGATAAATACCTTATAAATTGACTTGAATCTTCCACAAAATCACAAAACACACCATGAGCACTTTCAAGACAAATGAGGACACCAATTTTAACTCCTTTACTTAAGTTATCTTCCAGAGACATGATGTAATCTCAGTTTCCTTAAGTACTCCCATCCTTTTGTTATTTAGTACAAACGATAGGTCAAAGTTAAATGCTCATGTCAATATTTTGATGTTAAGTCATCAAAATCTCTTACCAGTCTTCTAATAAAAAAATCGTACGATTAATGTTACATGCTCGAAAAGAATTAAATTTTATAAGCAATTATGAAAGAAGTTATATCGAATAAGTTTTTGATTCATTACTTATTAATCAACTATATCTCGGAGAGAACTTAACCTAGAAGCAGTAAATTTTGAAAAAACAACAACCAAAAAACATTAAAATAAAAATTAAATTCGTGGCGGATATTTCGATTTCACACTTTGCATCTCAAGAAGAGATGCAAAGCAATCGAGGGCGCTCAAAGAGACCTCTTCGACCTACACGCGAAGTTAGATTTAGTTAGGCTGGTGATTAATATCTATACCTACAACATTTAAAGTTAATGAGATTATGCAGTCAGCTGGTGGCAAAGGTCCATTGGTGTTTTGCGAGAGATTAAACATCGACTCCATGAAAAAAAACAAAGAAATACGAGGTCAGAGATCGGTTAATTCTAATACCTGATAATTTAGCTGTGGAAGGAAAACGGGAGTGCCACGAGAGAAAACCGACTTTCACAAACCAGATGCCAAAATATATATGGATGGGAAGGTCTAAACTAAAGTTGGGAGTTAATAGTTCTTGATTCTGCCGAAACATATATCTGGTTAGTGCTTGACCTGTAAAAAAAAAAAGATAATTGGACAAGATAATCATAACTAAATTGAGATAAAAGACATTAGTAAATAAAGTTGAGAGTATTATTGGGTAAAATGTGCGTTTGCCAAGAGGAGGGGGTAGCTGATAGATCGGTAAACTGGGTTGTAAGCGAGTTATGGTTTACTGCTTCGTTGTAACATTTAGTGACTCGTTGAAGTAAATGTGTTTTAATAGGTGATATGTTGTGTATTTTATCGAGGTAACAATGGGGAGTGTAGCATGGCAAACGGAAGGCAGTCCTAGTAGCCGTGTATTGTAATGTTTGTAATTTTTTTGGTGAGAGAGTCGGGCATGTTACAGAGTAGCATGCAACTGTACTCAACCGAGGGGTCTAATGTATACGAATATAATAGTTTGAGGGGTACATCCTTTGTTTATACCGCTAATCCTTCAAAGGAAGGAGATGCGTTGACTGAAACGTGATGCAATTATGTTAATATGGGTTGGCCAGTAAGTTTAGAATTAAAATGGACACCTAGAAATTTAACAGATTTTGAGAAGAGGATCACGGTATTATGGATTTTAAGTTGTACCTTGGACATTCTTTTCTTTTACTTTAAAGCATCTATAAAATAAAATGGCTTGAGATTTGTGAGGATTAAGTGCTTCCTGCCAGTTGTCGCACCATTGCGTGATGGTAGTCTGTACACGATAAGCGGGTTAGTAGACGTACCCAAACAGCTATGTCATCGGCGTATTGTGAATCATGAGTGTGAGTAATGGCATGGAAAGAAATGCCATTCATAGAATGTATAGCAAGGGCTGAGCACGGAGTCTTAGGGACTCCCGCTAATATGGGAAACGAGTGAGAGAGTTCATTGTTAACTTTAACTCTGGCGAAAGCTACCTATCCAACGGGTAAAGGTATACGGACTGTTCATGGAGAAAAGCTCATAGAGGAGAGCGTTATGCCACGCCGAATCAAAAGCTTGCCTGATATCAAGGAATACGGCTACCTGATTCCGGTTAAAAGTTTGAAATGGAGATTCAGTAACTCAAACGAGGTGGATATAGAAACGGCTATTTGAGTTAGAATAGTTTAGATAGAAGAGCGAACAACGTTGTTCGCTCTTCTATGTAAAATATTTTCAACCCAACGAGCCGTTTTGCATATAAATTTCAACAAGTAGGTTTCTCGACATCACTGAGGTGATTAGCAGTTTGACGTCGGGAGGCTTTCTGAATATTTGCCAGAAGATTATTAGTCTCAGTGAAGAAAGTAAGTCTATTTGTAACAGGGTCGTAGATTTTATACACCCGATGGGGGAGGATGATTTTTGCAACCACTTATGTGGACTACCGAGCCGACTGACCACCTGGGCATCGCTGGACAATAATGTGTGATAGCTACAACACAAGTAATTGCAAGTTTCTCGAAAATACTTAAACAATCACAAATATATTATATTCCTGTTAAAAGCTCATCTAAAGGCAAACACGTTGTGATATAATGTCTATAAGCACGTCTGTTAAATAAAAGCGTATTACCGTAAAGCACAAGCACTTTATTAGAGGGCAGTAATAATATGAAATTTCATGGATTAATGAGGGCCACAAACACAGATCTAATGAGCCCTGTTGTAAAATCGAGACTCAGGCTTAAGGGAGCGTAGGGGGGGAAGAAAGGTGATGTAGGGCGCGTCTGGATCCAAGCAGCCCGAACCTGTCGTTAACTGTACACTAAACGTACACTATGGTTAGCGACTTCGGCAGCTTAGGAGAGTAAGGCGTTCGACAATAAAACCGACTAGACATGCATGAGAATAAATGGCGCAGGAAAACCGCACAATATAAACATAAGATTGATGCAGCTACAAGCTACAAATAGCCTGCCAGATCCAGATCACAGGAGTTTACGCTTGGGAGCAATATTTTCGAATTTCATCCTCTGTTCAATCTGTTGTGATGAAAAGTTTACTTAATCTTACACCACGTACAAGACGTAGGTAGATTCTGTGATAGTGCTTGCAAGCCTTGCATGTATACTTAGGCCTACTGACTGATACTTACGAACTATCGCTGAGATCGAAAAGTTTAGAAACATGCCTATATTCATCATCATCATCTGCCCTAATTATGTAATTTAATTGGTAAGAACATGAGACACAAAAACAAACAATTTGTAAGCCTGTGATGCAATAAAACAATTCAACAGACCAAGCCTGTAGGGGATGATTGTATGCACCATACCCTCACCTAAAATATGAAGGAGTGTATCACTCATCCACCCCAAGATCTACGCCCCTACTTTAGATATTGACTGGGTGAAAATCACTTAAATTTTTACATGCGGAGAAAAATGGAGTTACCAGTTCTTATGTTGCTAGACCCTGATGAGATGTTTTTTGGCATTATAAGCATAACATCAAAGCTTAAAGTGGTATGGGATGTTGTTGTTTTGTTTTTATAGGAACTATAGAACTCTGCTGTCTCTAAACTATCTTCGGTCTACACCAACTATCTTACTCTCTTTTCTTTTCCCTTTCATTCAAGTACAAGTGGTAAGATACAACACAAAGTAACAGTGAAACAAAGTGCATTGAACAGATGCATACAGGTTTTTCAGTAAAGAAGGAGTCTAGTAGTATATCCACTGCTGTGAATAGTAGTTAACAACTGTTGGCTTCTTGGAAGGGTAGGTTCAGTAGCCAGTGCAATAAATACTGGATAGAGGGAACTACATTTTCTTTTCTTAAAATGTCTCATGCAGAGGGGATAGGAACAAAAGAAATGAACCTTTCATACAGACTCGCTGTGTGTGACTTTGTTCATAATAATCAGTTTCCACACTGTAACTTTTAAAATGATATATGTATCTTCACAAAATCTGACTAGCTTTTCTGTAAATATTACTAGTATTTTGTATACAAAAAATTTAAAGTTTTTTGATCAAATATTTTCACTAAAATTAAGTTATCTTTTGAAATTCAAGAATTGTTCAAACTGGTCCACTTTCTCTTGTCCTCCTCTTCAAAACTGCATTACAACAAACTTTATAAGTGTTTTCAATCAATGGCAAGTAGTGTAGTGACTAAAATATAAGTTTAGTGTTATAAGATAGAATACACTGTTTAATGTAGGTGGTGGTAATTTATTTTGTATGAGTTAGTATTTCATGACTGTTTGTTTCACAGTAAGAAAGTTGAAAGCAGAAGGTTATTGAAGTTGTGTAATTGATATTAAGTACAGAGATTTCTAGAATGCCTCAATACTCTGCAATACTTCCAAGTGGAAGTGACCAAAAGTAAAACCGAGGAAAAGAGACTTTCAGTCAGAGAGAAGTTAGAATATGAAATGAATCATTTAAAAATAGAAAAAATAGTTTGGCTTGTCAACTGCATTTTAAACTAATTGAATTTGGCAAAATGGATTTTTGTGAAGAAGAGAACCATACAGTATTTAGATCAGTTGTGATACATGTATTGTGAAGAATTTGTCATGTTTCACTTGTTTTGAACATATTTTAAAAATAAGTGGAATGCATGCTGTTCATTTATTTTGAATTTATCTCCAAAATGTAAACACCACTGTAAAGAATCTTAGTCAACACACCAATTTAAATGATTATATATACTATTTAAAGTAAGTTTCTTTGGAATGAATCAGAACATTGGAATAATTGTGGTTCTTTAAAAAGCTGTGGGAGTGGGTGTGCTTTTAGGTCTAATACACCAGTGTCAAATGTATTTCATAGTCACCAAAACTGTTTTAAAATGTGTTTTACATTTCACCATTGGAAAAACTGCATTTTATAGTCATAAAACTGTTTTAAAATGTGTTAAAAGTTTTTGCTATGTGACAAAAATTAACTGTGTTTTTACAGATGGGTAAAAAATACATAGTAATGTTTTCAATTATTTATTAATAGAATTAATTATACTGAAAATAGGTGGTAGAGTAAAGCACCAGTTCACCACAGGTCAATAGCTGTTTTGGCATGTGGCAAGTGGTGACTCATGTTGAACACCATGAGTCTAAGAGATCTAGAGCAGGTGAAAACAATACTCTTTTCTCTCTTCTCATGTCTGGTGGTAATGGTGTTTGATTATCAAACATAATGAATCTAACTACATGTACTTATTCTGTTTGAAAAGAAGAAAGTGGTTGTTTGTGTTTATTATTTCAAAACAAATCTGATTGATAAAATGTTTTAAATGCATTTATTGCAAATAGAAACATTTAACTGCTTTCTCTTTAATACTTTTAAGACAAACATATTTATCAATGCATTTGATGCACAAGTAAAGCATTCACATGCTGAACTGGAAACAAGTGTTGATAAGTGGATATTTCTAGGCATCTGTTAAAAAAACCTTGCAAATTTTTAAAATTATTTTCCTGATTCAGTAAAGTGAAACTTCACTTACTCAGGAGCCTGTTGGAAAGTTTGTTGTTTCATTATTTAGGCATACATGCTGTTTTGCCTATATCTTCATGAAAGAGTATTTAAAGGTTGTTTAATCAAATTATAGATGATAACAACCAAGGTAACAAACAATAATAAGCTGTATTGTACTTAATTTTACTCTTCTTTCATAAATCAACAAACATGGCAGTGGACTTGAAGTACTATTGACACCCACCTGGAAAATAGAGAATAACAACTGTTCTCAGTGTTCTGGAAATGAAACTAGTATTTATGTCTGAAAAGAAGGAAAATAGCACGATTTGTTGAAAGTAAATTAGTTGGTATGCAAATACACTTAAACCTCATTGCCTGCTCGTGTATATATATATATAAAACACAATATCTGTCTTTCTCTTGTTACATTATCTTCACTGGACCAATCTTAACCAAACTAAAGCGTGATGTTTTTTAAAGAGAGACCAAAAAACAGCAGTGCTTTCAATAGATGACTATCCTTCTTCAGAGGAGTAAATGTGAGAGATAATTTGGAAAAGGGGGCATATTAATGTGGGGTTAGTAACTCCTCCCCCATTATTGCTGTTATTAGAACACTTTAATAAAGTTAACATTAATTATATTTGTAGATGAATTGTCTTGATCTTAAACTAAAACAGACACGTTTATAATTTTCTCTAATATGCATGCATACAGTGTGTGTTAAAAACAGACAAACATTTAATATATACATCTGAACTTGGCTGAGAATTCTCTTTGGAGGAATTAAATGAACAAAGATGACTGCCTTTGTTGCAATAATGCATAAACTGAGATGAAGTTTCTATTTCAGCAGCCACCATAAGGCTGGTATAAAAGCATTGTTTAAGTTGTAATTTCTTTGACCTGTGTAAGACACTTCACTAACCATTGGCTCTATTAAATAATCATTTAAAACACTGTAAGAAAGATGTTATGAGCTGGGTGTTAGAAAGCAGGTAACAGGATACACCCCTGACATTACAATTGATTACTACCTTTTTCTACAAGGTCATAATGACCATTATACAGTCTAGTAAATGAATGTTCTAAATGAATTGTATGAAAATCAAGATTTTTCTAATTTATCATATCTTCCAACCCCAAGTTTTGTTTTAAGTTCATGTACAAATAAAGGACAGGTACCTCAACGATAAATATGAAACATAAAATTCGGAGTTATTTTTGATTCTAGCTCAGAACTTCTTACTAGGCATAATGCTAGTTGACTTCTAGGTGTTGCTGTACCTAATATGAGTCATGACAGCTGGTACTAACTGCTTCATGGGATAGTTCACCTGGTATCAACTTGAGTGTGAATTTGTATCATTAACGGCACAGAAGTAATATGTTCTTCTGGATTATTGCCATCTAAATTGATTGTGGCTACAAGGAGAACATAAATCATGTAGTTTCTGTTTCGAAGAATTGTGACCTGTAAAGTGCAGAATTTTATCTAGGTATGTGTTGAGTCTGCAGTGCATTTTTTAATATTTTTTTTCCTTTTGAGTCTTTTTAATTTTCATTCCTCTCTTGTAATTTTATTTTGCAAAGTGGTAAACATGTGAACTAATTATAGATTATCAAAAAGTTAGAACTTGTGTTTGGTAAACCCCATGTTCTTTATAATGTAATATTTTCTCACACTAATCTTTATCTCAATAAATCACCAAATGTGTCAGTATGCAGGGTGTGGATTACATGAATACCTATTTTTTGTAAACTATAATAATTAATCATCAGTACTTCCAAGTTTATTTTTCATTGTCTCTGGTATCTTTGTAAGTTTATTTTTTCCGGCGCGGGAGCTATTGGGGCATCTAGTCAACTGTGAAAGTATTATCAAAGTAGCCATTATTCTAAACCAAAACATATATGGTTGAGGTAGAATAGAATAGCTCTTCATCCCTACCTTGTATGATCAATGGTCTGCATTTGAAAATAGATCTTTGTGGTCATCCATTGCACTGTTTCAAGTGTTGTTGTTCCTTCAGACTCTCCACTGTATTTTCTGCCCTCACTTTTCTTCTAATGAAGATTGATAGCCCTCATTACATTCCAGTTTTCCCATGGTACCACACCTTCCTTACATGGGTAAAATGTGCACCTGCTCATACAGTTCCCACCAGTTCTCCAAATTTGACTTTCTTATTTTCAGGTGTGTCCTTTGGATGACTTTGGAGGATGCTTCTTTCCTTCCCTCAAACTGCTCTTCCACCTATTCAATGTAAGATTTTCACTATCTGTTGATATGACATAATGTACTCTATTGGAAGTTGTAATTCTCCCAAACTGTAAATTTATTTCTGGGAAGGTTCTTACCTCATTTCACACTTCCATCTTACCTTTTCATTAAAACCTGATGCTTCCAGATTCTAAGAGAACTCAAAGTGATATCTGGTAGAATTGAACAGAGGAAGTCTTAAGCAAAATGAGAATACCTTACTTTATTACTGATGGAGGTTTGTCATGATAATTTTAATGAATAATTTGCAATCAAGAGGCAGTAACTCAGGACATGCTTGAAAACAAGTTTCACAAATAGATGCCAGCATAGAATGAGAATATCTATTGATGTAAAAGGATTGTTTGTTTGTTTTAATTTCATTGAAAGCTACACAGTCTATCTCCACTAGCCATCCTTAATTTAGCAGTGTAAGACTAGAGGGAAGACAGCTAGTCATCACCACTCGCTGCCAACTCTTGAGCTACTTCTCTACCAATGAATGTTGGGATTGACTGTAACATTGAAGTCCCCTACAGCCAAAGGGTGAGCATGTTTTGGTGTGATGGGGATTGGAACTAGCAACTTTCAAATTACAAGTTGAGGGTCTTAACTGCCTGGTTATTTCAGACCTGTGTAAAAGAGATAAGTACTTATTGGAATTACATTTTAGTACAAAAAATTATAAATATCACAACAATTTTATAGAATATGTGATGTAGATTTAAATAAGTATGCAGATTAATCAGTCTGTAGAATGGTATTCTTGAGTAGTATGAAAATATGATTCAATTTATAAAATTTAGTAATTTTAAATATTAAAACATCTTATACTTTTATATGACCTGCCAAGGAAAGAAAAAAAAATGTAGTGTTGGTATTTGATTCATCCAAAACAGCTTACATCAATAAGGGTTTGTATTCAGTTGTAATTATTTCAGTTCAGTAAAATAGTTGCATAACTCAGTGTTAAAATGTGTAACTGAATAACTGTACATTTTGATTTAAAGGGGAGAGGTCGACAAATTCTGAAGAGTAAAAATAACAGTTGTAGAAATATATTATTTCAAGGAACTTTCAAAGTGTGATCACAGTAATGGTTACAAGGTTTATAGATCAAAATAATCCATTGTGTTATTAATATTGGGATTAAAACTATACATTTACTAAAATGGATTAATTTCTGCATATAATCTAAGCAGAACTGTTATATTAAATATTCGAAACTAACATCATATTATGAGGACACCGTGAATGTTTACAGCTACATACACTTCTAAAGGTTATTAATATAACTTGGAAAATGGTGCTTACTTGTGTGAATATAATACACCACTTACTTAGTAAAATTCATATAATTAAATAGTAATTGTATTGCAATTTTCTAACTGCTGCATAATAAACTTACAAGGAAAGTATACAGTTTTATCACCTCACAAAAATATGAACTAAAACATATTAATCCATTACTTTTTTAAAAGGTACAATAATTTTATAAATAGCATGTGGTAATATGTTCACGTACCAACACATTACAAATTATTAGTATACATAATGAATAATGGACTATTTTTTTAAAAGGGTCGATGGTAAGTATATGAAAACGTCTCGTGGTCGTCGTTTTTCGAAGATTGTTTTTTCTTTGTATGAGTAAAATGTTGAGAACACAGAGACAGTAATAGAAAATTCTGTTGAACACAGCATCAGTTCCATATCTGTGGGGTGAATGACTCTCTCGATAATGAGTGTCGAATCTTCAAAAGTCGCTAACAGGTTGTTTGTCTGTCTTAGTTCTCCAGGCTATCTTGGAAATACATATCTAGGTTTCAACATGCTTGTTTGGAAGAAATCAGTTGATGTTTAAAAGTGCGTTTGTGATGATTGAGTTTTCATTATATCCTTCTTTGTATGGAGTGTCTGTGTAAGTTTGTCTATTGACTTAAATAGCTTCTCGACTTGTGTTTCTGCATGAACATGTCTTTGAAATTTGTTTCTAGTTGTGGATGCTTTTTTGGTAAGAATATAAGGCTTGGATGAAGGTGGCGGATGTCCAATGTTCGGGGCCCAACATGGGTGGTTAAAGCGCTCGAATCGTCTGAGACTTGCGGGTTCGAATACCCGTTGCACCAAACATGTTCGCCATTTGAATCGTGGGAGCGTTATAATGTCACGGTCAATCACACTATTTGTTGATAAAGAGTAGCCCAAGGTTGGTGGTGATGACTAGCTGTCTTCCTTTTAGTTTTACACTGCTAAATTAGGGACGGCTAGAACAAATAACCCTCGTGTAGCTGTGCATGAAATTCAAAAACCAAACAAACCAATATTTCCTTGAAGTTTACTATTCTTCTGGCGCTGCATGGCCAGGTGGTTAAGGCAACAACTTGTAATGCGAGGATCGCGGGTTCAATTCCGTCTCACCAAACATGCTCACGTCCCTTTCAGCCGTAGGGCCATTATAGTGTCCAGATCAAACCCACAATTCGTTGGTAAAGAGTAGCCCATGAGGTTGGCGGTCAGTGGTGATAACAAGCTGCCTTCCTTCTATTCTTGTTGCTAAATTAGGGACGGCTAATACAGTTAGCCCTCGTGTAAATGTGCGCGAAATTCGAAAAAAAGAAAACAAAACCAATATTTCGTTGAAGTTTTCTATTTTCTACCTAAAGTTAAAGCAACGTCAAGGCCACTTATTAACGAGGTGTTTTATATCTTGAATATTATGAAGTGTTTGTTTATTATGATTTATATGTTTATTGTAGAGCATATTCAGCGGGGTATCAACCGTGTTGAAAATCGATACACTTATCTCTGTCCCACTATGGATCTTTTTAAAGTGAATGGAGTAAGTTGTTTGTTTTGTTGTTAAACGCAATGTTTCGTGAAGGGCTATTTGTATGCTGTCGAAGGTTTTAAAATTCAATTTTACTTTATATTATATCAGAATTGTTATCACTTGCAGCATTGAAATCAATAAAAGATACATTCTACTTAAGTTGTTTACTTTTGTTGTGTTTGAGAAACGAGCTTTTGCTGAAAAGGTGCTAAATGTCTTAGTTTTGTTTCTCTTTACGTCCCTCCCAGTGCCACAGTCTGTAAACTCGCACCGCTACAAACCGGGTTTAGATACCCATCGTGTAGCTTTGTGTTTAATTCAAACAAGCAAGCAATTAAATCTTTGGAGCGTAATATGTGAAAAACAAAAGTAATTTATCACGTGACTGACTGGACAGTGGTCAGCGTTCTGGACTGTGAATCGGAGGTCTTACATGTTGCCTTAAAATCGCGCCTCGCACTTTGGGTCTGTGTCAAAAGAGCGACATTGAAAACATTATTAGAGTGGCTCAAGGGCTGGATGTCAGCGCTGTTGTAGCCACTTTAAAATTAGGAACTACTAACAGATAGCCCTTGTAAATATCAGAAACAAACAAAATTATTTCTCTTGGTGGCCGTTCCCTACATAGCTTTGACCCTCACTGAGCTGAGACTCCGTCGCCTTTTGACCATGAGATTTCACTGACCCCGATGCCCTTGGGTTAAGTCTTGATGGGAGATCAATCGCTTGTACTTGTCGGGTTTTAAAAGACTTTCATAAAGCAGTCTTCACGTGTCAACTTGTTTAGATAGTTTTCAATAGCGTCTGTTTGTACAGGTGTGCACGAAATATTTCTATTACCTAAATTACTGAGACAAAACTAGTACAGTTTAACTGTTGTCTCCTGGCAACATATATTTCATAATAGTTTTTTACTTTATGAGACTTTTATTTGTTTTAAGTCAAATTCCTTTGGTAACAAGTTTCTCAGTATAGCTGTTTACATGTAACACCAATCAAATATTACTTTTGTTCTATATGGTTACAAGTCTTATTTTACATTGTAGATTATTAGTAGCGTGTTAACAGTAGTCAGGATTTTTGAGATTGGAAGAAATATTTTTACCCTGGCATTGATTACGTAAAACAAACCGTAAAGGTTATAACATAATTGTTTAAAATTAATGGATTAAAATCAGTCAAGCATGTCTTCATTCGTTGAATTGATTAAAATCAATCAAGCATGTCTTCATTCGTTGAATTTCTTTTTTATTTTTGTTGTACTTTGGTCTCTCTAAGTGTTTCCGGTCTCGTTCAGGCCAGTCAGAGGTTGTACAAAGTAAACATGGGCAGCGATTATGTCTTGACTGTACTTTTCAGGTACTACTTTTTTGTTATCTTGGTTAAAATCTCTTACACTAGCTCCTGTCAATACACTTTCTAAAGGATGGCATGTGTGAGGTTGTACAAAATGAGTTGAAGTAGTCGTAGGTCTTAAATGTGTTACCTGTACTTTTCAGGTACTAATTTTTGTTATCTTGGGTTAGAATCGTACACTTAGCTCCTGTCAGTAAAGTTTTAAAGATAGCATCAAAGGGCTGAAACTGGTAAAGCAACCAAAGAAAGCTTGTTTCACCATCAAACTTGATGCTTCGCGTGAAAGAGCCCTTTAAAAAATCAAAATACTTCCGCAGCCCGTGGGTCTTCAAAACCGGTATTTCAGGTCGACAGCGGTTATATGAATGCCGTAGGTGAATTTCGTTTGATCGTCAGTTCATCGTTGTACAAACGGTTTCTTTAACGACACTATAATAAACAAGAAGAAATAACTGATTTCACTCTCAGGTTTTAGGCAGAAATATATAATTGCTCAATATGATAAAATTAGTTGGACAAACGGTTGTGCTCACTTGTCTCTTGTTAAATGCAAAGCTACATAACGGACTATATTTGACTGTGCCAACCGCGTATCGAACTCCGGTTTTATTTATCTTGATGAGCCTGTAAGTTACTTCTGCGTTGAGAGCACCCCATTCTAGTGGACAGTGTAAGAACTTGAAGACTGATGTTGATATAAGCCTTCACCTCGTGCAACTAACTATTCGTGTAATGTAATACATATCTTCGAGATAATTTTGTAAACTTGGCTGAGAGCTGTATTCGGAGCCAGCCCTTCATTAAGTTGTACCTGTGAAAAAAAGAAGGGCTGGCGAAACGACGTGTAAGTAACTGAACAAGAACATTAAACAAATATTTGGAGGTACATGCTTGGATTGGAAAAGTTGTTTCAGTCTTATAAGGTAATACGACGTGAACTGGAAGATAAGTGTTAACCCTAAAGTTGATTTGGTTTAATAACGTTAAAAAACTCGTTGAACGTTTGGAAACCTGTCTCGCACGTATATCGCTTCGTGCAAGATTCGAATCTTCGTTCCAAACTTTCTCTAAAACCAGTAGTTAACGTGAATTATTTTTCGTGTTTAATCAGCGATAACAGGAATAATTATGTGGATACAGATAATTAAGATTTATTTCCCTTTTGCTCTTAAACCTTTTGTTTAAAATCGTAATACTATTTTCTGATATCTTTGTACCGATATCGCCTTGAAAACATACTGTTTATCAGTATTGTAGGGTCCAATACTAACTAGCTCTTACTGTTATTTTTAGCCGCGGCATGGCGGTTCGTAGTACACCTCTAAGTTGGTTGTTTTTTAAAAGCACAAACGTTTGGCTCACAGCTCCGTCATTTCTTGATGGATTTGAGATTTAATTGCGGTTTTGAACTCGGAAGATCAAACCCTTTCGACGACGTATTTGATCACGTCAAAGTCTCATAGATGAATCTACTCTAATCGTGCTTAAAATAATTTCTATTTGAGGGTAGGCAGGTAGTAATAAGTGCTGAGTAATAAAGTTGAATCGGGTTGTATGCTTGATATTGCCTATACATAAAATATAGCTAATAAATAGACCAGTAGATTATCCCTACCTAAAGTTTTCCAAGTGTTGTGGATATTAATTCCTTCTTATTTATTTTTAGTAACCTTTAATTTTAGGGAGCAATTCAATAACGTAATAAGTTATTAGTAGCGTACTAGGTTAATACTGCATTTCTGGAAATGGATTCCTTCTTATCCTAAATTTCCAGTTCATCAATTCGAAAATAAATGTTGGGTTATAACAAAAGGGTTGCTGCCATTGTTGTTTGTTATTAAACACAAAAAATTCAGAAAGGGTTATCTGTGTTCTGCCCACCATGGGTATCAAAGCCCGGTTTCTTGTGGTATAAGTCCGCCGACATTCCACTGTGCTACTGGGGGAATCACAGAGGGGTTCTTGCCTTCATAATATTTATCTTTGCCATTACTGAAAAAAACCTACAATAAATTCAGAATATATTTCACGGTATCACTGACCATTAGATACCACTTTGGAGAGCTAATTATTAGAATATTTTAGAATAGGCCTTTGTTTACAGTTATAACTCTGAGTGTAAGTTGTAGAACAGGCTTTTCATTACAGTTATAATTTTGAAAATGAGTTATCAGTTCGAGAATAATACCTGTAATATTACCCCACCTTTAAATAGTCTAAAACGTCATTTTTGTATAAATATTTACAATAAAAGAATACAACATTAAAATCATTGCAACTTCTCTTTGTTGACATGAAAATGACAAGAATGTCGAAATGTTGTTCTTCACTTTACTTTACTTA
>NW_027467782.1:12949302-13020303 GCF_004210375.1 Tachypleus tridentatus | reverse complement strand
GTCGTCCATGCGTGGTCACTTTCTGATAATATTTTTTAGATTATATTTACTTTTTTTAATTATAGTTGTCAATAATTAAGGGAATATATTTCAGTGCCCACTTACCTCACCCATAACGGAGTCCTATGAAGGAACGCGCTCCAATGCCAATCAAGGACATTACAGCAATGCCATGGTTTCTTGAGCACTATACCCAAACACTAGCATCACACACAATGTTCACAACACTTGTTAAGAACGTCCATTACAGATACTTGGGTGACCCTAGCCCAATTGGACCAGCTGACTGACCCTGGAAGGCCACCTCAAGCCCGCTCGTCTACAGGGATTCAAGGCTAAAGTGGTGTTTTATGGTTAGACCCCTCAACCACTAGGATCCTCTCCTCCTCTTCACAGGTCGCCACGCACGGCAAACACGTAGGTGGATGTTCAGATCACAGAGAAAGTAAAGTGAAAGAACATAACCTTCTCCCATCAGTGGACTCAAAAAACAGCGAAATATGGTCTTCCTATAAGAAAACAGACAGACAGATAGACCTTCTCTGGGAGGTCCCTTCACCACGTACAGGAATCTACACTGAGAGGCCTAGATATGGTCTAGGACCTTCGCCCATGATATGAAGGCCCATGAAGTTTATTTACTTTCGAGCGTAGCGGAAGTGCGGTAAAATATCGACAGTTTCACTATTTCATGACTTTAAGGTTAAATGTTGTTAACAAAAAATCTTTTAATAGCATGTTATAATAGAAACAAAACATTAAATTTCCACAAAATAAATATTTAATTGTTCTTAACTTTATAAATGCGTTTGTGTGTGATTTTTTAGAGCAAAGCCGCATGGAATTATCTGTTGTGTTCATCGAGGGGAATCGTACCCCCTGAGTTTATGGTTATAAATCCGAAGATTTATCGCTGTCACACCGGGAGACAATTATATAACTGAAAGATATTGAAGAATGTTTTAGTTTTTGTTGCAAAAGCTTTTTGAGAAAACTGCATTTTCTTGTGTTCCCCGGTTATTTCCGTATGTTAACTGGTGTTACTATATTACTTAATAGTAACAATATTTGTATGAATTTTTTTACAATTCTTTATTTCTAAATATGTACATTCAAATAAAACTCCAATGCATCAATGAGCAATATGGCCACAAGAGGTATAGGCCTAACTTTAAATTTTCATGGAATCGAGATTAATTTCAATGTTACCAAAACAATCTTCTTTATCACTAAAGTAGAGATAAGTAAATAACTTTAATTTTAAATTTAAATAATCTGGAGTTTATCATCATTGTCTTTATTTACATATTAAAATATTTTTGTGATTTTGTTTTTTTAAAAAACACACAACACCTGTGAAGATAATAAGCGTAATAATCTTATTTCTGTTGGTCAGAAAAGACGTTTTTTTGGCTTACAAAAATTCAGTTGCATTCTTTACTGTTAGGTTAAAGTAGTATCTAAGAAATATTTTAGTGGTAGCTTTATGTTTGTTTAACAGATCGAAACTATAAATCTTCTGTCAAAGTATTTTAATACAGCAAGAATAAAACTCTAAAGTTATTACATATAATTATTTAAATATGGTTCCTTAAGCCTAAGGTAGGCCTAACCGTTTTACCTAGGTTCATCAAATTAACGTTCCAATAAGAACGACACTAAGTTCTGTATTTTTAAATTACTTTTTTAGCTTCTTTTGTTTAATTTTAGAACTTGAGTTAGAAGTCAGGCTAAACCCTAGGACAATACCTTTCTTGTGATCAGCTCTAATGTTATAGTTTTTTTTTTATAACTTAGAACTAGCTTCAAACAAAAATTTCAAATTTCAAAACACTACCTTCTCAAACGATTCAGTTTTCGAATATATTGTTTGATAAAAAAAATGTTTCGGTTGTCGAAAGTAAACTCGGTTCCCGAAGCAAGCTGTCGTGATCCGAAATAACCCGACTGATGACGTAATGCCTAATTTTTGGAGGTTGTAAACGGATTAATTTAATTTACAGTATTTTTTTATGGGAAAAATTGATTCGGTTTTCGAACAGCCTTCTGGAATGGATTAAATTAGAGAACCGAGGTACCACTGTGTAATAAAACATCACAATTTAAAGGAAATCTATTCACAAATAAAGTGATATCAAAGTAACCACCTTATCTGGAACCTTTAATATTTCAAACATTAGCATTAGTTTATAAAAGTTTAGACTGCTGAAACTTATGTTAACTTTAACCGCGATTACTTATAACCGAAAACTCATGCAACAAAACACAAGATATAGTTTTGTGCTTTTCCTATTGTGTAAAGAAACTTACAAATTAGGATTTACTTTTTTATCGTGTTTCGAAATGTACGGAGCTTGTAACATTAATCAGCTACTTGGTCATTTGTTTTTCATAGATGCAGTTACTAATCACGCCACTTCTTGTCTTGTGACGTTCCCATTGTTGGTTTTGTGATCACGTAACAACACTTATAAAGATAAAAGCGTGAAAGACGTTACCATTAGAAACTATATTGATTTACAGTTCTTAATTACGTACCCAAGATATCATTCAGAACAGTATTTTTTCATGCCAGGTTCCAGTGTGATATTTGAAATTGAATTAAGTCTTTTAAATATTTTAATCGTTTTTATAATTTGAATTTACTATTCTTAGCTGCTATTCTCACCAATACCATTTTTAAATTATCAGATATTTCGGCTTGTTATGTATTTTCTGTTGCATTTCGTAATCACATCTGTGTAAAATCCATAATAAATGTAATTTTTTGCCACTGTGAAATGTGTTGCCTATTTGCCACTTTTCTTAAATCACTACAGTCAATGAGGCACATGTATATTTTAAATCTCTCTCTCTTTTGCTTTGTTTTGGTCACCTTACATGTGCAATATGCAAGCATGTCATGTATTTTTTTTTTACTTTTTTGTGATGTAGTACTTTTGAGAACTTTCTAGTTCTTCAGAATAGTGTGCAGTTTATATAACACGTTGTTTGTTTGATTTGAATTTTCAAAGTGAATTACATGAGGGCTATCTGCGCTAACCGTCCCTAATTTAGCAGAGTAAGACTACAGGAAAGGCAGCTAGTCACCATCACCCACCGCCAACTCTTGGACTGCTCTTTTACCAACGAATAGTGGAATTGACCGCACTTTATAACGCCCCCCAGGCTGAAAAGGCGAGCATGTTTGGTGTGATGGGGATTCGAACCCACGACATTCAGATTACGAGTCGAGTACCTTAACCACCTGGCCATGCCAGACCAACAAGTAGTCAAAAAAGGTTCTTAAGTTACTTCTACTCCTGTTATCTGTTGCTCAGTTCGTGGTTTCGTATGAAAGTAAAGATCAGTTTTCTTCAACAACAGTTCAGATACTTTCAAGGCGACAACCTCCCTTTATTTTCTGTTGGGAATTACCAGTCAAGTTAATGGCAGAATTCGCTCTGGAGGACTATGACAGTGCTGCTTTAATGTGATGTTGTAACATAGTTTAATATTATTTAAAATTAAACAATATGGTAGATGCTTTATTCAGTAGAATTTGGAGAGGAATTAGACAGTTTAGATATGTAAAAGCCCAAGTGGTTAACGAATTTTCTCTTAGGTTGTCACGTACACAAAGTAATGTTATCTGTATACACACACTGCTGATCAAAATCATAAGGCCAATGAACATAAGGAAAAAATAGCCATTTTGCGAAGTTAGACTCAACCACTTATTTGAATAGCACTTCGAAAGATGAAAATTAAAAAGGAAAAATAACAATAAAAACATTTTCAGCATTTTATAGGGAAAATGTGAACACTATGAAATTAGCACAAATACTAGCTGGCCAAAAGTTTAAGATAATACCAAAAATAAGTCCTAAACAGGGTAAAAAATGCCCAACAAAAGGTCTCAGTTCTAAGTTGCACGGCCGTCATTGCGAATAATTGCAAACATTCGCTTTGGCATGGTCGATATAAGCGTTTGCAGATGGCTGGCTGGGATGTTATTCCAAATAGTGAAGATGGCTTCACGATGATCAAACACTGTTTCGAATTGACGTCCATTTCTATAGACTACCCTTGCCATCCACCTCCAAACATTTTCAATGGGGTTCAGTCCGAGAGAACACGCTGGATGGTCCAAAGGACCATCACGTTATTCGCCATAGAAAAGTTCTTTGTCCTGACATTGGCATTGGGGATTGCAGCGTTGTTCTGCTGAAAGATTCAGCCATTTCCACACAAGCGAGGGCCTTCAGTCAATAAGGATGCTCTCTCCAACATGGCAATATAGCCAGTTGCTGTTTGACGCCCTGCATAACCTGAAGCTCCATTGACCAATAAATGGAGAAAGCATTCCAGATCATGATGGAACCTACTTCATTGTGTCGTATATAAAATGTCTCCGGTGGGATATCATTATCGTACCAGTAACGTTGGAAGTCATTTGGACCATCCAGGTTAAATTTTATCTCATCAGAGAACAACACCTTTTTTCCACTTTTCTACGTCCCATGTTTGGTGCTTCTCAGCAAAGTGTAACCGAGCTGTTTCATGGTGTGGAAGGAGGCTTGGCTTTTGAAAACGTTTACAGATTTTAAAGTTTTTTTCTCGTAGATACCGTCTTATTATTCTTGAGCCGCATTCTGCGTCCGTAAGGGCCTTAAACTGGTTCGACGATCGGCTGGTGTCCTGCCGGACAACCCGTCGAATCGTCCTGCTCAACGCCGGCTAAATTTTCTTGGCCGACCACATGAAATCCTCGTTCCGTATCCCTCGGGGTCTTTTAAGAAATTTTCAACAGCAGTTTTGCAACGCCCAATCTCACTAGCAATGGCACACTGAGAGAGACCTTGCTTTTGCAGCTTGACAATTCTGCCACGTTCAAACTCTGTCAGCTTTTTAGCCTTTGCCATGTTTTACCCAATGTAAAACAGGAGATGTCAGTGGGAAATGTTCTCAACGCTTTTGCTTGAACATAAATAACTAAATGTCGTTACGTGTTTACCGATTAATGCTTCGTTTCACTATGGTCTGAAGCTTTTGACCAGCTAGTATTTAGGCTAATTTCATGGCGTTCACATTTTCCATATTAGATGCTAAAAGAGTTTTTTATTTTTGTTTTCCATTTTATTATTTTCATCTTTCGAAGCTTTACTCAAATTAGTGGTTCAGTCTAACAAAATGCATGTTTTTTTCTTTATATTCGTTGGCTTTAAGATTTTGGCCAGCAGTGTATACTGAACATAATAAAATTATTGAAAATAATTTAACATTAATATTATTTGTTCTCCACTTGTATTCACCGAAGTGTCGTTAAATTATAAAAATAACAAACCATTATAGATTTATATCAAGGACAGATTAATATTTGCATTAGATATTGGTAGGCGAAAATATTAAAAACTACATACGTGATACTTAAAAATAAAATGAGTTCAATGTATTCCTAACATTTGTTAATCATCAAAGTTCATCCTCCTATATACAGATATCGATTATTTGATGAAAAGAAATTTATTCCAGGTAAATATAACACAAATATATCTGATTAAACACTGGAATATCCCACCTTTATTTCGTAGATTTGAACTCCCGTCATACCAAACACGCTTTCAGTTCAGTTGGGGAGGGGACTGTTATAATATGATGATCAGTCTCACTATTTATTGGTAAAAGTGTAACCGAGTTGTTAACATTGGGTGGTGTTGATTATATGTCTTCTTTTTCTGGTCTACAACTCCTAAGTTAAGGACAATTAGCGCAGATAACCCACATGTATCATTGTGCAAAATTCAAAACAACCTCGCCAAATGTAGCATTTATGAAGTTACGAAAACTGGTGAAGTACTGAATAAACATTTTGAAAGTAGAAAGACGTTTCCATATGTTTTCTAAATCAAATAGGACACGTTCGGTTTGAAAAATATGTGTATCAGTTAATGTATATTATATATTTTTCTTTATAGTTGTTTTTCAAACACCATGGTGAACATATATATTGATAGATTTGAAGAACATACATCAGTGATGTGTATTAGTTACTATCAAACAGTCATGGTGTTATAGTTGTTTGTTTGTTTTGGAATTTCGCACAAAGCTACTTGAGGGCTATCTGTGCTAGCCGTCTCTAATTTAGCAGTGTAAGACTAGAGGGAAGGCAGCTAGTCATCACCATCCACCGCCAAGTCTTGGGCTACTCCTTTACCAACGAATAGTGGGATTGACCGTCACATTATACGCCCCCACGGCTGGGAGGGCGAGCATGTTTAGCGTGATGCGGGCACGAACCCGCGACCCTCGGATTACGAGTCGCACGCCTTACGCGCTTGGCCATGCCGGGCCAGTTGTTTGTTGTTTTGTGTATTAGTTGCTATCAAACAGTCATGGTGTCATAATTGTTTATTTGTTTTGTGTATTAGCTACTATTAAGTAGTCATGGTGTTATAATTGTTTGTTTTGAATTCGCGTAAAACTACAGGAAAGCCATCTGCTCTAACTGTCATTAATATAGCAGCGGACGACTAAAGGAAAGGCAGCTTGTCATCACCACACACCGCTAACTTTTGGGCTACTCTTCAATCAAAGAATAGTGGGATTGACCATTAAACATTCTCCCACGCGTGAAAGGGCGGGAATGTTTGATGTGATGGGGATTCGAACTCGCGACTCTCAGATTACGAGTCCAGGGCCCTCCTACCCACGTGGTCATGCCGGGACAGCTAAACGCAACCTTTCATATCATCTTTGTCTTCAATACTTTCTAAGTGTCGATTTTCAATTATAATTTTATCTGAAACTTTAATTTTTGTATTTGAAAATCAGGAAGACAAATTTGGTGACGTATTTTACATGACCCTCAAATACACATTGAATATTTAGTCGATATTTATGCCAACATGTAAATATTCTAGCACGTTTAATTTCACAGGACGAACTTCAAGATGTAAAGTACATCACATCTACTAAACCCTGTGTTATCGAAGTATTTCATGTAATATCAGGACTTTTCAGTTTAGCTGGTATACGGTAGATCTAGTAGTTGTTGAGACACGACTCGTACTGTCAAATTGATTGAACAATATTTTTTTTATGTTTGAACTTATTTAAATCATGACATTTGTCAATGTTATTAAAGTTATTAGCCACTAAACCTAATATCAGGATTTATCAATATAATACAGTTTATATAAATAAATATAGATCTATAGATCTTCTCTTGATGAAATTCACTTTTGTGTAAATGTACCAAAACAAATTCAGTATTTGTAATTATTGTTTCTATTTCAGTGACAAAAAATCCATAAAATCTCTGAAGAAGTTTCTCCACCGTTTACGAAAATCTGTTTCTCGTGAAATGGAGAAATATTATGTTTCGTCATTTTGAAGATCTAAATGATCATGTGACACTGAGGTAACCAATGTGTGACGATCTGTAAGTATCTGGTTTTTTATGATTTTAGTAGGACACTGAATTTTTATACTGCGTATATAGAACGTGATGTATTGTATTACAAGAAGCAAGTTTAAATTCATTAATTGTAGCTATTAACAAGTGGTCAGGCCATGGCCTTACCGCTTTCAAAAACCTACGTTTCTGACTACACACGACTGAATAATCATTTTTTCTTAGATGACGATTAAACACTTAAACTTTGTGGGTAAGTGGCTTTACAGAGAATGTTGGGTTTGTTTTCTGTACTTTTCTGATAATACTGGAAGTCGTACTGACTACTTAGATATATTTTACCTGGTAAAATAACGATATTTGGTTAGTGGTCAAGTTATTACATAAAAGTGTTCTTTATACAATAATCATTATCTGATCCACAAAATGGTATTATTATCATGAACTTTATCTGGGCACTAGTGATCTAGAAAAAACTCCTTATGAGATTGTTTGTGTAGAGGGAGATGAACTCAAACTTACAATGGATATTTAGTTTGTGTTTTAGACTATCATACATTTGAACAGAAATATGTTAAAGGTCGAGAGTTCATAATTTTCCTAACCCTTCTGGAATGTCTCTGAATAGATTTATACTGATATTTTCAGTTGAAATTACTTACTGGATTTATCTACATTTTGGCTCAAATTTTAGACACTAAGAGACACAACTATTTTTATAACCATGCGGTGTTTTTATGTTTTTTACCAACATCCGTGTGGCATGACACTAATTGGATACTTAAACTTTTAATCCATGTTAATATAAAAGAAAAACAACAATCTGTACTTTAACTACAACTGTTTTCTCCCCAAGTGACGTATCAAACCCCACTCACGTCACTCTACACCGGAGGATACTAATAATATGGTATCAATTATCAACCACTCTCCGAATACAGAGCGGCTCTTTTTTATTACTATTGCCGTGTAAGAGAGCCTTTGGTGATCTGTTTTAACCATTTGCACTATTATACTGTAGGGTGTTATCTGTCTGTCTCTCAGTCAGTAAACACTTAAATGATGCCATGTAAGGGGTACTTAACGTTGTAATTTGTACTGTCGTGACGTTAGTGTAACGTGCAGATGCCATAAATCACGAAAAGAATTATAAACTGTACGATACAACACAATATGACGTATGAACTTGAAAAAAATATTTTTCTTACTCTTCATTTTGTTTTTATCTGCTGTTGAAAAAAAACACGTTAGAGGTCGTTTCACCAAATATCTAGTTTATTAATATATTTCGTAGGTTAGAATTTAACGAAAGATAAAAGGAATATGTATTCAACTTATTATTTTGTAGTTAATTCATTACAGGGAAAACAAAACTAACCTGGCAAGTATCAGGGTATAATATCTCAGAAAATAAGGTAAGAGATAATTTCAACATACAATAACAACTATTTCTAACTGATGATTATGTCTTACCAAAGGTCGAAAGGATGAAGTTATTAAAAGTCAAAATTTACCTTATGTAAAAGTTACTCTTATTGTAGTTTAATATTATTTATTCAACCTAGCAGGTTCCTTACTAGATATTAGTGGCCCGACATAGCCAGATGGTTAAGAAACTTGACTCGTAATCTGAAGGTTGCCGGTTCGAATCCCTGTCACACCAAACGTTCTTGCACTTTTAGCTGTGGGGCATTATAATGTGATGGTCAATCCCACTATTTGTTAGTAAAATAGGAGGCCAAGAGTTGTCAGTGGGTGGTGATAACTAGATGCATTCCCTCTTGTCTTTTACTGCTAAATTAGGGACGGCTAGCGCAGATAGCCCTCAAGTAACTTTGCCAGAAATTCAAAAACAAAACAGATATCAAGACAAAGCTAATTTAGACGCTATTTAATCTTGTACCAATCGGAATTTTCTTTTATTTCAAACGTATGTAAAAGTTACTTGAATCATTACTTGGTTTTCAAATCAGAGACGGATAAAGCGTTTTACATCGCATTTGAAAAGATTTTATCTTAACGTTTTTAAATTTCTCTTTATTAGTTTTACATTTTGAGCTAAAAAATAAAGTTTGTAGAATAGCTATTGTGGGCCTGTCGCAGATACCCACTTGTTAAGATTAAACCCACACACAAACATATTTTATTTAGTGAATAAAACCCACCATCAATTCTTGAACCTCCCTTTCATGTCGTGGCAAAAACGAGAAAAAGATTCAGTGTATTGTTATTATTTTTTATACCAAAAACACTTGAACAACATTCAATATAACCATTATGATTCATTTGTTAGAATTATGAATTGTCAGTTTGGGAAATCCTTACTTATAGAAAATGATAAAGAGTACTGGGACAGAACATCAGTTTTATCATTTGTAACTGTCGAATCATTAACGAGAATAAGATAATTTGATGTAAGAGAGATTTTAATTGGTTAACGCGATCTATATTTTCAAGCATTTTGTTTCTGTGTACGGATACTACTTTTTCGGGCTATTTCATATTCGTGTTTAACTTTACTTACATAGGCGAACAAGGCTAGTTAGATATTTTGGATGAAGTTTATTTGGGTAGAGAGAACGCTGTAACAATGATTAAATCCTACAACGATTCATGTATACATATATATTGTCTTGATGGTTTGAGGAGTGGTCATAACCCAGATGAGAGATTATGAAACATTGAATTTGCTCAGTAGATTGTTTGTTTTACGCAGGTGACGAAAGTTTAGCGCATTACAGAACAAAATATGCATGACCGTCGGTCATCGTTGACCCGCTAATTATTGAAGATTTGAAACTGGGACCTCTGTTACCATTTTTATTAATAATCGTATTACATATGTATTTGTTGTTGTTATTGTTTTGAATTAAGCACAAAGCTACACAATAGGCGATCTGTGCTCTGCCCACCACGGGTATCGAAACCCGGTTTTTTAGCGTTGTAAGTCCTCAGGCATACCGCTGAGCCACTATTAGTTAGTAAAAAGAGTAGCCCAAGAGTTGGCGATGGATAGTGATGACTAGCCGCCTTCCCTTTAGTCTTACACTGCTAAATTAGTGATGGCTAGCACAGATAACCCTTGCGTAGCTTTGCACAAAATTCAAAACAAACAAACAAACAAAAACAAACCTTAACATTTAATTAAATTATCCTTAAAGACAATAATATCATAGATTAAGTAAAATTAAAAGTATATGTCAGTATTAAGTTCCTAAATAAAACCCACACATTACATCTAATGAAACATGAACACAAAACTGTTACACTGATCAAAAACCACTGCATTTATACTTATGGCCTGAAAATAAATACTATGTATGAAATACCAGTGATCTATTGTTAACATTGTTGCTACAAATACAAATGTTTAAAAACCAATTATTAAAGATGTATTTGTATGAAAACGTCTCACAGCAAAATCATTAACAACTATACTATTATTATCTCTGTAGGTTTTTGTTTTGCCATCCAAGTAAGTCTGACAGAAATGAGATAAGTAATATGATATTTATTCAATCTGGAACCCTATCCCAGCATATTTGGACTTGGATAAAAGATCGTCACAGTACGTTAGAGATAACAACTTTCCTGTTGTTCTGCAGACAACTGACCTGTCTCTTGAAGAGGTTCAGAAATTAATCAGTATCTTATCCAATGCACTTTCTCATTTTACTACCTTATTGGAAGGCTTTACTCCGAAATTTAATATACATCTCATTGAACATGTTATCCAGCAGTTAACAGAACTGACAAAAGTAGAAACTGAAAAATGTTTGTTCTTTGACAGTCATCATCAGATTGAAAATACTCGAAAGAAGAGACCAGATATTTCACTGTTAGCTTTTATCGGTTTGAAACATCTTTGTCAGTCTCTGCATGGAGATGTTGAGCTATTGGATCTCACTGTTATGAAATACCTTCTACCAAACATCCTGATGTTGAGGGAAGTCAATCTATCCCTCGAGCCCAGCAAATAGTTAAACTAAACTAAACTAAACTAACGTGGCAGGGGTTCAGTTTAGAGAGAGAAATCAGAAGAGTTCTCTCTCCAACTGGGGTGTTCAGGAACTTTGTAGTTCCTCTTCGTCCCCTTTCGTGGATTGTTATTAAGATTAAGTGGTGGGTTTTTTTTTATTATTATTATTTTAATAAATTAATTATCGTTATTATTCTTGACTTTTTGGGTGGAAAATGTCTCACTAAATGTTCTTTTGGGTGGAGCAAATAGTTAAAGATAACGCTGTTAATTTTATTTGTTACCTTATGAAGAAGAACCAAGAAGCTTCATTGAAGGGTGTGAGAGTTCTTTTCTAACACTTGTGTACCAAAGTTGTTGATAAATCAGACTTCAGATGTAAAGTAGCCAAAGCTTGTACAGATATACTGAAATGTTTTCCAACTGGATCATTTGCTGAAATGGCTGCATTGGTTGGTACGACATGCTAAGGTTAATTATAGATGTTTTAGCTTGGAAATATTTTCATTACTGGTTAATGAACCAGAAAGAAACCAAAAGTAAAAGAATAATGTCAGCAGACAAACAACTTGACAACAAGACTGAATTTGATCTTCGTTGCTTTGAACAACAGCAAGAGGAGGAAAAACAAGAACATTGAAAATGCTTTAAGGCAGAGAAACACGAAGAGAGCATCTGAGAAAGGTAACACACTTCAGCCAGTCATTACTTCTGCCGAGCTAGCCACCCCATCCACTGTTTCCAGAATTCACACACCAAAAAGTAACTTAATAAATTCAATAAAGTAAACTGTGGAAGCAGCAAAGCTAATTTCTTCCCAAAGACGGTTATTAAGAGCAAAATGTTCAAGAAACACATGTGATGAAAACGATTCTATGTGGTAGACAAGAAAATGCACTAAACAGAGTAAAGCTGGCTCATTTTCAGTTGTTTTGTTCGACAGAATGGATGTTGAGGCAGCTAAAACAAAACTACAAGAAATTAGTGTGCATTAGTGTGAAGTAAGGAAAAGGAGCAGAATTGAAGAACACTCTCAAACTCCAAATCATCATACTCCAAAGAAAAGTGTCATTTCTACTTTTCGAAGAGGGCAATTAGCACACCTTCTGTTGTGATTAGCAACAAAACCTTTCAAAATCCTCTTGATGTCAGTGATATTCCCTTTGTTGAACCAAACTATGAGAAAACAAAAGACAGATAAGGGAGAAGACAGTTCAACTCTTTTGATTCTTCTCCACCTAAAGTCTCCAGAAGTTTTTTGTAAGCCTTGAGTGTGGCACTTGAAAACATGAAGTTAATATGAGAAACAAGGAACCTTGGTTTTGATTTTGTTGTTTATGTACATATTTCATGTGAATAGTGTTTAGAATGGGGACACCTTAAAGATGTCTCACTTATTACGGATTAAATGGTTTTTAAAATTCATGCTGATATTGGTAGAACAGATTGTGTATTTTTTAAAGTGTAATATTTGACTTTATAAAAGTGTAGCGTGAGGGAATTTCTCAGTTTTTAAATAAAATTACTTTGAAAAATTGGTTCTCGGCCTGACCTGAATTTTCAGTTTTGTTTATTTATACAGATTACCCTTACTCTTTCCCTGCTACTTGTCTCAGATTCCTGTTTCCTCACTTATCGACATGTTCTTCTTAAGCCTGTCCTTGTTTCTGAATATTTCTCAGGTTTCTTTTTGTTAACTGTGTTTTGTCTGTAATAGTTCTGATAATCTTCTCAATTCTTTTCAGCTTCTTACAGATTTACTTAAGTAATTTTATAATAATTTTCCACTTTCCTCACATAATCTGTTTACTCTCATCTCATGACTCTTTATCCTATCTTATTTAGTCTAACAATAAAAATAGCTTGTTTCTTTCACATAATAATTTTAAGGCCAATTATTCTTGATTTTACGTTGTTTTTAATGGTGTTAAAATATATCACATGTTATGACGTACACATAAGCGTACAAAAAATGTTAAGTACATAATCTGCAGCATATATTTGTAATTATACATTGTAAACAAATTCATGATTTTTCCTTTACAAATCCTCTAATACGAAATTATTAAAGCTGCAAACCAAAAATATATTTCTCATTTTGAATTTTTCATTAATATTTACAATATGACAAGAGTAGGTGTTTTTTTAATAATTACACGACCATCTAACTCGTCAGCTGTAGAGCACAGTAATAGAATGAAGTACATCTGGTACTTTATATTTACAGTTGAAATTCAGATATTTTCACAAGTACCGTCAATACATCATATAACTTAATAACTGAGATTGAAGATTGATTTATTGAATGTCGGTGAAGTGATCCAATAGGTTCATATCGTCCTAGCCAACTATTGTACTGGGTTACTCACTTTATGTGGGAAAGATCATTGTAAAGTGGAGCATATTGCAAAAAAATATGTATTAGTATTTTAAAAACGCAAACCAAAGATAACTATTTTAACAGTTTGTGTGAAACTTGTAAGAGCGAGACAAAAGCTCTTATCAGGTGGGTGTATCCCTCCATTAAAAACATCTTCCAAAACGAAAGAAATTAAATAGAAAACCTTAAAAATTAACTAGAATTGAAGTTGCTCGTTATCATCACTTTTACACAAAGTTAAATCCAAATGATAACCTGACATTAATATAAATAAAAAAAGATTTAACCTGCTGTAATAAAAACAAGTTACCAAAATAAAAGTTTAGTGAAACATTACTAAACGATAATAGTGTCCTAACTTCAACATTGTCTCCAAACAAAAGAGGAATAGCCATTTTTTATATGCTGCTTATATTAATTATCTTCCACTACTCTGAAACGGGCCTCATTCAAATAAGTACTAATAAAATCCTCCATCTTACATGATTAAAACAAAAAATAGACTCGGTGTAAATCTAACAGTAACATTTCACGCTCAATCATAATTATAATACATTACTTTATACCAGACTTGAAAATGTTTTCTATATGAATTAATACCTCGCATATCCAACTTCCAAGTGCACGAAAACATCAGCGGAGACCACGACTAAACTTTTGTTGTTTCTATTATTTCTCTGTGTAAGACTAGTTATTCCCATTAACTCTTGCGCTACTCTTTTACAAACGAATAGTTAAGTTGACCGTCACATTATAACGCCCCCACAGCTGAAAGGGCGACCATATTTGGTGTGAAGGGGATTTGAATCCTCGACCCTCAGATTGCGAGTTGAGTGCCTTAACCACCTGGCCATGCTTCAAACAATCTCTATTAATACTTTGAAGTACGAAGTTTTACAAGTTAACTAGGAAGAAATCAGAAATCCAAAAACAGTTATAATGAATTCACTAAAGCCATTAAACAAATAGTAAACGAAATTCAACACAGCTATGAAAGACGTTTCTTACGTCAATTATGTATCAACACCCGTGACAGGACAGTAGAAACAAACAGAAGAAGAATCCTAGTCAAAAACCAGAAGAAGTGGGTACAAATTGACAACATGAGAATCATTCACCCCGCTTCTAGAAGTTACGATATCTTTACTTTTAAAAGTTTCCTGAGTCACGATAGAGAAAATATTTCTCAGAAATTTTTAAACTCTGTTTTTGATTGTTTGTTTTTGGAATTTCGCACAAAGCTACTCGAGGGCTATCTGTGCTAGCCGTCCCTAATTTAGCAGTGTAAGACTAGAGGGAAGGCAGCTAGTTATCACCACCCACCGCCAACTCTTGGGATATTCTTTTACCAACGAATAGTGGAATTGACCGTCACATTATACGCCCCCACGGCTGGGAGGGCGAGCATGTTTAGCGCGACGCGGGCGCGAACCCGCGACCCTCGGATTTTGAGTCGCACGCCTTACGCGCTTGGCCATGCCAGGCCCTCTGTTTTCGAAAATACTAAGATTGTTTAAGGACATGGCTTGTAGCTTCATGTAACCATTACTCATTTAATAGCATGAATCCATTTTAAAACCTAGACAAGTTTAAATTACACAAAAGTAAAAAGAATTTAAAGAAAAATGTAATTAACATACAACTTTGAAAATGGCAAGTGGAATTATTTGTAATCAGTGTAACTCAATGACAAGTGGTAAATTAGGTTTCAAGTTTTTATCATTTTAAACAGCTTGTTTGGATGAATAATTCTCAACAATACGTGAATGGCACCAATTTTACATATTCTAGAAATTTCAATAAAATATAGTTGTATGATCAAAAACACCATCCATAAAATACCACAACTCTTGTTTTCTTTTATCTTTTTTAATAGTCACAATTTACTGATGAGGTTTGGATTTCATTGAAACAGATATTTCTAGGTAACTGTTGATGAATCACTTGGTTTCAGATACTTTACTTAATATACTCTTCAAAAAAAGAAACGCAAAAGGCAAAATATGAGACAACTTGTTAACAAGTTTATTTCAGGTAGTTCTGTTTGACATGTGTGAAACTGCACATTCACTGCTGAACATCCAAAGTCTGCAAAGGCGAAGTCCACGCTCATTGGTTGAAGTTTAACGTCACTCAACGTCAATAACGAGTATGCCTCCCGTAAGCATCAATAACTACTTGGCATCTCCTGCCCATGGAAGCGTTGATATGACGAATCACATCCTGTGGAATGGCTGTCCACTCAGCCTGCAAAGCTGCTGCAAGCTGAGGTAGAGTCTGCGGTTGAGGTTGTCTCCGTCGCAGACGTCGGTCGAACTCGTCCCAAAGATGTTCGATGGGGCTTAAATGTGGTGATCTGGAGGGCCAGGGAAGAACGTTGATGTTGTGGTGCCTCAAGAAGACAGTGGTGAGTCGGGATGTGTGAGGACGGGCGTTGTCATGTTGAAAAACGTCATTGAAGTTCACCATGATGGGTTTCACATGGGGTCTTAGAATCTCGTCGACGTATCGTTGAGCCGTAAGATTCCCTCGAATGTGCAAAAGGTCTCTTGAGGCAGTAGACGTCGCAGTGGTGGTCCTATCCCGAAGGTGACGTAACCGAATGTAGCGATCTTGTGCGGGCGTGGTCACACGAGGTCTGCCAGATCGTGGACGGTCACGAGTTAATCCATGTTGTTGGTGACAATTCCATAGCCTTGTGATGGTGCTTTGGTGGACATTCACAGCTCTGGCAACATCTGATCGAGATTCGCCTGCTTCCAACGATCAATGGTGTTGTTGCGTTGTGCTTCAGTCAGTCTTGGCGAAGCTGTATTGCGTGTCGGTGGCTTAACACTGAGCTATGGAAACCGAGAACCCGTCACTTTTATAGGGATTTTGCACATGTTGCACTTGCAGAACATGCAACAAATTTATTGGTCACGCATGCGTTTTGGCGAAAAATTCGATGTTTTCCTCCGTTTTCAAAGTGCACAACTTTTATTGTCACTTTGGTCTGACGATCAGTGCATTAACACGTGTAACATCACATACTTTGAGCTTGTAACGTTATTACATATATTTCTATTTAAAATAACAAAAATATCCCTTTTGCGTTTCTTTTTTTGAAGAGTATATAAAGGAAATTTATGCTCTGCAGGTTAAAGTTTAAGGATCGTTAATATACAGCAGACTTAGGATAAATTTTGCAAATACTGATTGATTGAATGATTAATTGGAATTAAGCACAAAGCTACACAATGGGCTATCTGTGCTCCGCACACCTCGGATATCAAAATCCGGTTTCAAGCAGTTAGTCCGCCGTACCAGTCGGGACGTTTTGCAAGGATAATTAAGATACGAAGAAGAATGAAAAAACTCGAACAAATAAGGAAGTCATGGTAACTTATACAACACTCTAAGTCACCTCTCAGCTTGAATACTGTACAAACTACATCAGAGACAGTACCGGATATAAAGGGGTGCAACCCGTGCAATAGTTTGAGAGTGTAAATTCAGTGAAATGAAGAGAGAAGATGAAGGGAAACTATCCAAGAACCCACGATACGAAAGGTATTTGCGCTAGCCGTTCCTAATTTAACAGTGTAACACGAGAAGGAAGGTAGCTAGTCATCACCACCCACCGCCAACTCTTTTACCAACGAATAGTGAGATTGATTGAGACATTATAGAGTTAATCACATTAACTCTATACATCCCAACATTAACTTCACATGTGAACAGGAAGAAAGCAATCAAATATCATTTCTTAACCTCAAAATTACAAGAACTGACACACAATTCCAAACAGAAATCCACCGAAAAATCACCCATACTGGACTAGACATTCCTTGGGACTCAGCACATGAAACAAAACAAAAAACTCAACATACCAGGAAACCAAATAAACACAGCCATAAAACTATGCTCACCAGATAAGATTAACAATGAATTAGACAAAATAAAACAATACTTCATCAACATCAATAAGTTTCCTCCACAAACCGTAGAAAACATTATACGCACACACCCAGACAGAAAGCAAAATCAACCAACTAAAGTAAATACAGCTCACGAATCAAAAAACCACGAAACCATATACTGCTGTATACCATATATTCCTGACATCAGCAAACAAATATCCAACATTTAGCAAAAATTAGTAACAAAATATGACATTCCAGTTAATACCAAATTTATTCAAAAACCAGGCACAAAACTGAGGTCTATACTATGTAAAAACTACACTGACAAACACCACACCAACATTATTTATAAAATACAATGTGATAACTGCCACGACTTCTATATTGGAGAAACAAGTAGAAAAATGGAAACCAGATTCAAAGAACATAAAAAGTCACCTTCACACGTTTTCGAACACTGCAAGTCAAATAAACACAACATAACCAGAGAAAGCACTCAAATACTAAATAAAGAAACAAACATAAACAAACGAAAAATTAAAGAAGCCTTACTTATACAACAACTTAAACCTAAAATAAACCAATATAAAGGAAAGCCTTTATATCTATATTAATATAATAAAATTATATATTCAAGTCCACCATCGACCCACGATGAGATGCGATCTTTTTCAAGTTCATCCGTAAAACCTACGAGAAACTATCCTAGAGATGGATCAGAGTGGTGTATAATGAAGGGCTAGAGTTACTCGTATATATAACCATACACGTGAGAACAGTGTTGGTGGATATAAGAGGGAATTATCATACGTTGAAAAACATCTTGTCCTTGAATTAGATAAAGTACTATGGGAATATGTCGATATCAGAACGGCATATGTGAGTAAAAACTTTCATTTATCGGTTGGTTATGTACATATGTTTTAAAAATGTATAAAAACTCAATAACAAAATATCTTAATATTTGATGTTAGATATCAAAATATTTCCTGCACATCTGTTTCTGTAAAACAAAGATGTAACTTTCCTCCCGTTACTATCGATGTCATTCCAAAAATTTCTTTATAAGTACTGTTGTCATGGTGTTTTATGAATAAAGGCTGATGTTTAGTACGTGTTCCTGGTAATTATCTATGGTCCTTCTGTGTAACAAATATTCCTTCTATAATTTTAGTAGGACAAAGGTTTTTGAGAACACAGTTAAAGCTTCAGGAACGAAACTGAGGTTGTTAATGACATTCCTGAACTTGAAGTATTTTATCTCCACTGACAATGATACTTAGCTTAGTGTAGTTTTGTGTTTAACGTCAAACAAACAAGCTTTATACCATTTAAAAATTGTTTACTTACCGTCAAAATCATGGACCACTTAGTAATAAATTTCATATCTTCCTTTATTAGTGTCAAAATCATATTTTCGTGAAATATCTGTAACATCCCTAAACTGAAGAAAATACAAATGATTTGGTTCTATGAATGTAAATTTTACAGCCTTCATACTTAATTCTTCCACACCAATAATTCTCTGGAAAAACGTTGTTTTTATTGGGTTTTTTTCAAGATTTTGAAATAATAACTGTGTTGATAACACCTGAGATGATTGAATTGGAGTTTTATATTCAATTTTTACCTGTTATAACAGCTTACCGATTTGAAAAACCTGTTGAAATCTATAGATATTGACCTTCTGTAGAAATGTTAGAGTAATGTACAATACAATAGACAGAACAATGATGATCATTTAATTATGCAAATCCTTTATCCCAATTCGAGTAATACAAACTTAAACCAAATGAACCTTTCCACGTACTTTTGATCGTGTCTGTGAAAAGAACAAATAACAGAAAAACGGCTAGACTGATCTTCATCAGAACGAGAACACTTGACCCTTGATATATACCCCAAAAATGTCTATTATAAGATTATCTGTAAGCATGTAAAAAGAATTTAATTATATGAAAAGATTTCCCCCTTCTTCACCCTACATAATCAAATAACTTGTTATTGTGTCTTTATTTAGCTTGTAAGTTTACTTATATGTTAATAGCTGAGAGTGAATGTAGTGAAATCTAAACTGTACACAGTCTGTCTCTCTAGCTTCTCCATTTCATTAGAACTAGTACATAGTGAGTTTAGCCCCCCGCTAGTACAGCGGTCTGTCTTCGGATTTAAAACGCTAAAATCAGGCGTTCGATTCCCCTCGGTGGGATGAGCAGATAGCCTGATGTGGCTTTGCTCTAAGAAAAACACACATAGTGAGTTTAATTTCTACATAAAAATAACAAATATGCATATTAATTCAAGCTTCATAAAAATATTAATAAAGGGTAAATGTGCTTACAAAATCACTTTTGTATCACATTACAGAAGTAGATAATGTTTGTTACTTAATCTTCCTAAACATTGCAAAAGCAATTGACCAATATGTGTAACATGCTGACTTTATACACAAAGACTTGACCGTCAAGCTCTAGTTATATATTTATACCATATAAGTCTGAGAACATTAAATGTATGAACAGATACTTTCATATACGATCGTCTAGAAACAGGTGAATACAACTGTACTACATTACTTGGCTCAGCGATAAGACAAAGGGCTAATAACGCTACAAATAGGGTTTCGTTACTTTCGGTGAGAAGGGTATAGGTAGCTGTTTGGGTAGTTTTCTGCTTAATAACAATAACACAACACATTAATAAGTTACAGTTAGTGATATATTTTTTGAGTTTGGACATTTTATGTGTAGGGCGAAACGAAAAAGTCCTTTCAGGAAGACGTAGATAACACACTATTCTCTGGTGCCACTTATTAGAACTATACATCCACTAGCAAATTATTATTCTTCATCTGGATTTAGTCCATGTTTCGGACCAGAAAGGGACAGGTTTATTGTATACCTCTTCCTCCCTCAATGGAACTGTTATTTTATTTGCACTGCTTCAAAATCCTGGGTAATTAATTAGCATTTACTTTGTTGTTGTATTACTTACAGTATATTAAATTTTGCCCATTGTCCGTAGTTGTAATTAACTTAGTCTTTTCATGGGATAATATTAATTCATATATTTTTATAGCTTCTCTTTTTTATGATCGAACTATTAGTCTGTGTTCAGAATACAGTCATATGCACCCAAACGCATAATCCTATTTTTATATACAAAATTTTAAAATAGAGCTACGTTTCTATCTACGACTCAATTAGCCTGGCACTGTTTGGACTTTTAAGTTTTTTATTTATGACGTTCAGAGGGGAGAGGTACTTAGAGCTAGATTCTTCATGTATTATGTAACTCTCTAGTTTGCTCATCAGTTCATTTGAATTAATATTTCTGTTATAATATTGAAGCGAGTTATCCAGGAGTCTGTTTAATAGAATTGGCATGTTTGAACAGTTGTGTAGAAATATTTAGTTTGTTGATCGTGGGACTGTATATGCTTGCGTTAAAATACAATGTTGTATATGCTGTTGTTTGTTGATGAGTGTTTTTGATACATTTATCCATGTTATACAAACATATTCTACGACTGGTCTGATGTATGTTCTGTAAAGTTTTAATATGTTTTCTGTTAAATCTTTTTTTTATCATTCACATTCTTAAAGTAACTCCCTATTTTCAAAATTCTGGTTTTTATGCTATTAATGTCTTGTATGCAGTTTGAGTCAAAGTAATCCTTAAGAATTTTGCTGATATTGTTACCTGTAAGAGTCACGTCTAGATATAACTGTAATATTAATTTGCTTTATGTTCTATCAAATATGCTCGTCCTTTCACCCATGGGGTCATTATAATGTGATGATCAATCCCACTATTCGTTGGTAAAAGAGTAGCCCAAGAGTTGGCGATGGGTGGTGACGACTAGCTGCCATCCCTCTAGTATTACACTGCAAAATTAAGGACGGCTAGCGCAGATAGCCCTCGTGTAGCTTAGCGCGAAATTGAAAACAAACCAAACCTTTTCTACGATTTCGCAAATAATATGGCTTGTATTTTGTGCGCATTTATTTTAATTCTCCAATTAGTGCAGTAAAAATTTTATATTGTTTAGCAATGATTGTTTGTTGCTGTTATTGGTTTTTTCGACACTCTTCTAGATTGCAACATCACCTGAGAACTGTGAGAGAATAGTGTGGTTTGGGTCTTTGAGAGGATTGTCGCAGACACGCCCCCTATCAAAACGCTCCTAGTAATACAACTCCTACAAATATTGTATCTTTCTTAATCTGAAAATGACCTAAGGTCGAAACGTTGTTCTCTGCTTTATTGGCAAAAGTGTTAATACCCACACCAACTGTCCTGAGATTTGTTTGTTTTCTTATAGCAAAGCCACATCGGGCTATCTGCTGAGCCCACCGAGGGGAGTCAAATCTCTGAGTTTAGCATTGCAAATCCGTAGACATACCACTATACTGGCGAAGAGCAGCGTCCTGAGATACATTTTTACTTCAAGTAGGTTACTCGTCATCACGAATTGCTCCTACTGATATTGCTATCTGGTAACAGTTTTTGAAACCATGACTCACGTAACCTCCTAGATTCCCTGATGTATATAGCCACACGACCGCATTAATAGTTTCAAAAAGTTAACAACTTTTGATAGTTTGAGAAGTTTGTTTTTTACTTTTTTACGTAATAAACAAAAATATGTTTGACTTGGTATGGACGTCAGGCAGAATGGTATCAAAGGATAAAGATAAAAGGTACTTTATAAGCGCAAAATACTATTACACAGAATTTCATATCAGTCAAATTATATTTGAACATTACATAAAGTATGATACAGGAAGTTTATATCAACTTTTTAACTTTCAAAATTGATGGACAGTAAATGTGAAACTAAATTTCAAGATTAACAAATCTGTAGCAGACAAAGGCAGAAATAAATTGAGATTTTTCATCCGTAAATAAACCGAACGTGACATAATTTTAACAGATAATAAAAGAAGGCAACTAAAGATATAATATATTAATGAAGTTCAGAATTGGGATTATTTTGTTGAAATTAAAATATAATATTAATTAATCTTTAAGATGACCTCATGAGTATTACTGGAGTTGTTTGTTGGTTTGTAGTTACACATAAAGCCACAGAGTGGGCTATCTGTGCTGTGTCCATCAACCTGATATTAAATGTTTAAGTCCGAAAACATGCTGCTGAGTTACTTGGTGGCTTACTAGAGTTAAGAAACAGTGAAAGAAAATCAAGACGAAATAAAATTTAAAAAAATAGTTGAACGAGGCAGAAAATGAAAATATTATAAAAAAAAGTAAAATAGAAATAGTAAATTATATTAATGATCAAGGAAAGTTAAATATCAGGAAGAAAAGAGTGTTTTTAAAAATGTAACAGGTTTAACACTAATATGTGTTACAAGAGTATGTGTCATCATTCTTTGACAGTTTCTGGGAGGCGAACACGACGTAAAATATTAATTCACTGTCTTTTTGTTTACAATAATTGATAACATATTAACCACGGATAATAAGTTGTTAAGCACAGATAAATATAAAATACGCTATGCTGTAGATACAACATTTCAAACAAAGACCTCCTCGTATCTCTAACTGATTATTAAATTCGTAAACGAAAAAAGTTTCAAATCTAATGTTTCATGTAAAATAAATAACCGTGTAGAACAATGTTTACAAACAACTGAAACCATATGTTTGAGAATTAGAGTTATATATGTATATACATAAAAAAAATACGAATGTCATAAATAAATTAATTTTTTGAGATAAATCACATTAACAAAGTAATAAATAATGTGGAATAGTGATTTAGGCACGACTTCTAACATCATTCAAATACTTAAACTATTTTAGGTTACTTTATTTATGATTGAAGACGACTTAACCCCCTTCCGTTAATGTTGTGTACAAATCACGGTAATAAGAAGTTAATTATATTTATTTGATTAGCCAGCTCAAGCTGTGCTGATGAGCCTTCAACTGGCGAAACTGCAACCAACAGCAGTTGTTACGGTCAATCAAGTGAAACATTGTGCCTCAACGTCATTAGTTCTCCTTTAAATTTTACCTTTGGTAGAAGAAGCTGTATGTTTACGGTAACGAATTTTCCGCTGTACATTTATTTTAATACCTACTTTTGTTTCTATATAGTTCTCTTTTTTTCATGTGATGTATATTGTTGACTACGTATTGTGTGCAAGTCCTGCTTGTTGTTGAAATTTGTAAAAAAATTTTGAAAGTGAAAAGCATCAATATCTAGTTGACAAAAGCGCGCGAGAACAGTGTCAAAGTAACAACAGTGTGTTTGGAAAGTCACTGTTCACTTCTACATTTATTAACAGACATGTTTCAATATAGAACACAGGAGGTAACTATGAATGGCAATTACAAACAATGTTGAAAGTGACCCCCGTTGGCATCAATACAGGCCTGGATCCTTCTTATTTCGTTCCTAAACACCGCTATCAGTTGCTGGCTTGAAATAGACTGAATAAAATATGATTACAAAACTGCACAGTGACTTTCCGAACACCCTGTACATTCTTCCGTAATTCTGATACAGAGCTAAGAGACAGTAACCAGTCAGTGTGCTATAGGCCTAGGAAGCTATAACTGTGAGTAATGTTTATTAATCGGAAACAACAGAAATGAACCAGAAGCGTTTATTGATTTTGAACATTACCAATCGTTCAACTTCAGAGAATAATTTCGGACGTTATCATTCTTACTGTGACATCTTCACCCATAAAGTAAGGGTGTGGGGCCAGCGAAGAAAGACGGCGTGAGAGCAAGCGAGGTGCAACAACACAACTTAGAATTAATTTTCAGTGATGTCGAGAAACCCACTTGTTGAGAAATCTATATGCAAAAAACGGCTCGTTTGGGTTGAGAAAATATTTTACATATATTTTACGGTCAGTTACCTCTTTCTTTGTGAACCTGACGATGACCGAAGAAGGTCGAAACGTTGTTCGCTCTTCTATGTAAAATATTTTCTCAACCCAAACGAGCCGTTTTTGCATATAGATTAGAATTAATTTGTTCGGCGTGGACTAAGCCTATACAAGATTCAGTTCTAAGCCAGATTCACTATTGTTTGTAAGTTTGTAAAACTGTTGTATATAAACCATCATTTGTAATAACTATTAGTAATAACTGTTATTATAAATAAAATTGTTGTTATGTTTTGTATTAAAATGTATTTATGTAAACAAAAAGGAAATTGTGTGCATCAATCTTATTGGCAAATAGCATAAATTTAATACATACCAACATTTAATTAATTTCCAGGCTCAAATCAAACTTCTGGTTAATTGAGACAGTTGTACGAAACATGCAAATATATCGGAGACTTATCCGAAATAAAATTAAAATTAACTGAAAACTATGGAATTGTTCAATTCTCTTTGCATTATCTCCGTTACATTCCGTCTTCGCGTATTGTTTGAATTCAAAACGTTCTTAAGGGTTTGTCTAATGATAGGCTTGTTTTTGTCTTGAAAAAAGAACGGTTGATCGGAGCATCGCCAAGTAATAAAAACGAAATACAACTTTTTAAAAGAATAAAATAAGATTTATATATCAATGAAAGTAATAATAAAAACATTTTAATGTCATAAATTAAGGTTATTTTAAACTTCTTACAAAAACCTGAACCTCTAGTTTAACAACCACTGCACGTCCAACGTCCAAGAACTATTGTTAAGCGTCACTGTATCATAGCAACGTAACGGAAATTCGGAAAGTTTGTTTTTGCTTTTGAATTTCGCACATAGCTACTCGAGGGCTATCTGTGCTAACCGTCCCTAATTTAGCAGTGTAAGACTAGAGGGAAGGCAGCTAGTCATCACCACACACCGCCAACTTTTGGGCTACTCTTTTACCAACAAATTGACCGTCACATTATAACGCCCCCACGGCTAAAAGGGCGAGCATGTTTGGCGCGACGGGGATGCGAACCCGCGATCCTCAGATTACGAGTCGCACACCTTAACACGCTTGGCCATGCCGAGCCCAAAATTCGGAAAAGAACATTAATTCGAATAGTGAAAATAGATTGAACTCAAAAGTGTTAGCACAAAAACTATCGATATTAAATTAAGTGAAAGTAAACAAAACAAACAAATCTGATCCAGAGCTCTTTATAAAGAAGGTAAAGCAAATTGATTTATATTTTACATAATTCTTTAGGAGGAATTAGCCGGTAAAATATCCTTAGATTTTGTAAGCAGTTGCTGACTTGAATTCAAGTAAAAGGCCAAAACAATTATGTTAATAAATTAATGTAATATAACTTTCTCATCGTAATCTTTCCATAATCTCGACAAACTTTTTAAATTTGTCCATTAAATACAAAACGGTTGTTATTTAAAGAACGAATAATTAAAGATCTAAGTTGTTATTTAATTAAGCCATGAACAAGAGACTCCTATTGAAAGAGTTTTTGCAAACAAATGTCAACGGTTTAATCCGAAGGAATGTTTATGAATAAATAACTTGCATCAAAGGGACCCAATAAACATTCATTACGAGGGCGTAGATCTTTTAACTCTTTAACAAATGAAAATGAACCAATAACAATAAATTCATTAAATGTTAATGGATTAATAATAGGTATAAGGAATTTGGTTATTTTATAACTGTCCATTCTGCTTGCAGAAGATATAGGGCGTACTGGTTTGTTTGTTTGTTTGTTTTGAATTTCGTACAAAGATACATGAAGATTATCTGCTCTCGCCATCCATAATTTAGTAACGTAAGACTAGAGGGAAGGCAGCTAGCCATCACTACCCACCGCCAACTCTTGGGCTACTCTTTTACCAACGAATTGTGGGATTGACCATAACTTTATAACGCCCCGATAACAGAAAGGACGAACATGTTTGATGCTACGGTTCGAACACCCGAACCAGCTGCCCATGCCTAGTCGGGCGCAATGGATGATTCTGTTTATAAATCTTAGGAAGGCCGTATATTATACCTGGTGGTGCATGCACTGTTTGTAAAGTTTTATTTTGTTGTTGTTTGTTTTTAAGTCCCTAAGGAGGCCTTAAAGTTAAAGAATAACGTCAGTATATTTTTGCTGTTAGTAACTTTACAGAGCTTAATAATTTACGTATTTTGTAAATGTACGTGACGAACAGTTTTCCGTTTTTACATCTAAAAATTAAACACTAAATGTATAAAAACTAACAATGTAACACTGTTCTTAAAATCAGTCTCGCTGCTGTTGAACTTTGCCGTGAGATGACTTTTATGCCGGTGTTTTTTGTTTTTTTTTCACTAGAGTTTTTCCAGCAGGTATTTTTGACATTGATTGTAAGCTGTAACATAATAATTTTAAATTAAAGGACTTAGGAATAACATTTTTGTTTTGAAAACTGATATAAGATATATCTGTATCTACTTTCTTTATTTTGAAGTCAGATTTCTCCAGCAAAACGGAAAGATAATCGTTAAATCAACATGGCTCGGCACGTCCAGATGGATAAGGAACTTTAAGACGCTTTGAACTGTGAACAAGGCTGATATTTATGATTACAACAAAAATATGTAAATAAGAAATAAACAAATACAAAACGAGAAAATGAAAACTGAGGTACAAGTTGCACAGTTAAAAGAGGTTTAAATCCATTCAAGACTATATGTTATTCAGGGACGGAATAATAGTTTTTTTTTTAATGTATAACATTTCTTTTATCATAAGTTCAGTATCTTGTTCGGTTGTTAAAAGAATTTTAAAGTGGGAGAAAGAAATCGTATGTCCTGTTTCTGTATTGTGTTGATAGATAGGAAATTTGGGAGGGTTTGTAATCTTTCTTACAATTAAAATAGATATATCCGTAAATAACATCAATACCCCAATGTGGTTCCTCTCTAGAACAAATAAACACAAGTTTTATATTGAGTATGATTCTCGCATACTATTTATATTAACGATAAATAACTTGACGTTTTTAGATTACAAGATAATGTACCTATTTCTGTTAATCATCTTTCAGTTTGATATTTTTTTTTAACTTTAAAGTAAAGCTACGCAGTAAAGTATATGCATTGAGTCCACAGTTGGGATTGAATCCTGAGTTCTAGCACTATCAGTAAAAAACAAGTACGTGCCACCTAGAAGTTTTTCTTTATATTTGGGATTTTGTATTTGAAAAACGTCACATGAATGACAGGTTTTGACAGATGGTGTATCCTTAATTTTGAAAATAGTAAAACAGTAGTCATTATCTTATCCACAAAGTGCCTCCACTATTATTTAGATGGTCATTTACAGAGATCCAATGATCTGAGACAACATTCTTAATGAGACTACCTAGATTAACTCAAACTTTTAACATATATTTAATACAGTTAGTTTTGGTTTTCTTTTCAGGCTGTCGTACATTCACACATAAATATTGTTTCTCCGTCTAAAGCTGAGAATTTTTAAGTTTTCAAACACTCTTGAAAAGTCTCTTAGTAGATTGATACCAATATTTTAACCTGATGGGTATTGTACGCTCACTTGGGATAAACGGCAAATCAGAGACCAGTAGTCAGCCGTTCCTAATTTTAAACAACTGACTAGCTACTCGGTAGCACTTACTGTCATAATAACCTTTATCTACCTCCTATAACCGAATAACACGACTGACTGTCATTCTTAGAACCTGAGCACAGCTTAAATTCGAACATTATGATCTACAACCATGCACGCTTACTACAAACTACTGGTGGCCTGTCTCAGTAGAAGATAGTAAGCGTAAATTAATGTTAAAGTTTAATATTATTAAATATATTATTTAAAGTAGCGTATTTTTCAAATATATAAACAATGGAACATTTTTTATCATTTATTGTGACTTTGGATAATCAGTAATTTCGAATTTAATGTTCGAAATGTCCATTTCATTCAAAGTTTAACATGTATGGAGCTAGTATATCATTTAGCTTCGTGGAATTTCTTTCAACAACAACAATGTTGTGATTTTATGTTTGTCGCTATCATCCGTGCAGCATGATATTAACTGAAAATTTCAACTTTTTAATCCATGCTAATATAAAGAGAAACAACAATATCTACATTCACAACATTCACATTTTTGTTTTTGTTTCCACGTGAAGTATTAAACTACAATCCAGTCACCTCAAGTCAGGGTATAATATCATGGACACTCTGCCCCTCACTGATGACGTGTGGGGTCAGCTGGTTAAGATTAATAAGGATGGTTCACGAGTAGTAGAAATCAGGACATCTTCCCGTAAACAGTTTGAATTTTTCACAGCGCGTGCCAGGATCAGAAACTCCAATGGTAAGCAGTTTCTTGTTTATATCAAAAGGAAGCTGCAAAGTGCCTGAAGAAATCACCAGTTCTAACAACTCCCACCAGGGATTTGCCTATCACTCAGTTAGTAGGTACTAAAATAGTGTTGCATAGGGGATGCTTAACGTTGGAATTTATATAGCATTGATGTCAATAAAATATGCGCAAGTCATGAATTACGAAAAGAATTATATCCTCTGTAGACTGCAACACAACATGTCACATGAACTTGAAAGCAATATATGAAAATGTATGTGTGTTTTCTTATTGCAAAGCCACATCGGGGTATCTTCTGAGCCCACTGAGGGGAATGGAACCTGTGATTTTAGCGTTGAAAATCCGTAGACACACCGCTGTACTAACAGGGAGTATATAAAAATATATATTACTCATTATTTTGGATTTATTTACTCTTGAAACAGAACATTTTTTCTTCCGTAATAACCTGTATCTATCTTCTGGAACTATATAACGCGATTGACAGTCAGAGACCAGTTAACCGTTCCTCAAAATAAGAAAAAAGGCAAAGGTTAATTAAAATATTATCTGAGTCAATACGATGTAGTTATAAAAATTTAGAACTTATCTAGTGTTATTTTTAAATTGATTATTCTGTTTAGCAGATTTTTACTAGACAATAACGTAAATATAGTTTATTTTAGGGGAAAGTAAAATATATCTACACGTTTATTATATAGTTCGCTTTTAAATTATAGATAATTTAAATGTTTTGAAACAATGACGTGTTTTCTTAGCGTTTTCAAATTTCCCTTTATTAGGTTTAACCATTCAGCTAAGGAAATAAGGAATGCTTGAACAATAAAGTTAGTAAAAAAGTAAATTTCCCAATCTCGTTTTTAAGACAGTTTATAATTATTTAACTTTTAGGAAAAATACAGAATACTAACTATTTTATGTTAAAAATCTATTTTGGAGTCTTACCATGTCTGTTCATGACCTATTTCACAAACTTGATTTTTGATAATAGACCTGGTTTCCACTTCAGAGGGCTATCGCAAGCCTAATTTTCATTTGTAACGCGCATCACATTACTTGTGTGTGTTTTTTCTTATAGCAAAGCCACATTGGGCTATCTTCTGAGCCCACCGAAAGGAATCAAACCACTGATTTTAGCGTTGTAAATCCGTAGACTTATTGCTGTACTAACGTGGGGCCTCACATTACTTCCATGCTTTTCATAACCCATGTAATATGCGACGATAATGGTTGTTCAGCGTCCATTTTAATAGTCTGATTGTACAGAAATCTATACGCATCTCGTTTGAAAAGTTTCTTGTTATAATTTGAAAAGGAATGTCCTTAACACCCGTTTCATTCTCAAGTTGCTTGAAGTATTCGACGGTTGAACGAGTGGTATGATTGAAAAATGTGTCTTAGCGATCCCATACTAAGTTGATATCGTTTTGGAGCGTATATTGAACTGGTATGTTGATATCTTATTACAAGATAATGCACTTCATTTCTCATCGCTGAGGTATAACATATTTCAGATCACTTTCTGGATAACTCTGATTGCCCTAGTTGATCCGCGTTCCTTTGTTTTCCAATATCACAAAGTAGAAGGGAAATTCACAATTTCCTATCTGCATATGGCTTTATGTTTTGAGTGTGCAAATATTTTTCGTCAAACAAGGATATCAAATGCCCTTCCAACAAATAACAATTTTTTGGTAACACTAAATTACCTAGGAATCGCCAATAAATGTAAAAAAATTAGTCTTGATAGATCCAGTTCCATGGTGATTTTATTTCAGCTGTTATTGTCAAATTCTGACTTACATAAGAACAATTTAAAGATAGATTAAATCAGTCACAACAAATTAAAAATCTTAGAACTCATCAGCAAACATACAAATGGTTTTAATAGAAGCAGAACTGAATACCTATATAAATATTTCTACCAGTATATAAATGATAAATGTTGTACTATAGTACAAGATTCCATATAATCGTACTCTGTAATACGCTAAAAAAAAGAACTCCACTTAAAATTTGTAGTTTTAGAAATAAGTTATAGAAATAAAAAGAGCAATATCAGATATTAACTTATATACAATATTTTCGAAAGGGCACAATCATAAAAAAAATCACTTCTTTGTAGACTCACGTAGAAGCAACCTCTAATTCAGACACATCCACTTCCAAAACGTAGTGTGTCAAAATTTAGCAGCAGGTTGTAAATTAAGAGCTGCCATTTCACACTAGACATGTGGTTATTAAAGTCCGCTGTTCAAAATTAATGTACAACAAAACTTGTCAATATTTCAAACGGTTACAAAATTCTCAAAAGCAACAAGGCTTAGAAATGTTATAAACATTTAACACTTACTCGTAATTTATAAATTTTTCCGTGTTGAAACAAAAAGCCAGTAACAGCTTATAACAAAAAAAAAACTAAGGCTAATACGTAGGTTCACAAACTCTTTCAGTCTCTCTCACAAACGACCACTCAAACTAAACTCAAACACGCCACTCTTTTTTTTTCTCGTAATATTTGCAGCAAATCTTTCTATAAAAATATGATCCAGACAAACATAAACAAGTGAGTCAACTAAGAACTATTATAGAAAAAACAAACGTTAAGCTCATTCCGTATTGGGATTTAAGTCTTTAAAAAGACCAAGGAGTGTCAGGTTCTTGTGTTCAAGATATCAGTATTTAAGTTTTGTAGACCTGGGATGATCAGTCTCGAAAGGTTCACCTTTCTTCCCTTTCTGGAAACGTTATTTTCTTTGTACTGTAACTGAATCCCAGTTACTTTGTTGTTGCATTATTCATAATATGTTAAATTTGTCCATTGTTCGTATTTTTAATTGGCATACCCTTTTCTTGCCATATCCAATTTAATTTGTTTTGTTCGTTGTTTCTTGTTATCAATATTTAAATCCTTTGGGCAGACCTGAGAGGATCAGATAAAATCTTGACCTTTTTTACCAGAATTTATGGTGTTAGTAATTATTTTATGTTTTGGGTAACTGCTACTTGTTGAACGTAACATAAAAAAGGGTATTGCTTTCACAAATGTTCATTGATACAAATTCAGAACTTGTATAAGGACCATGTACATTAATGTTGTAACGTTCATCATTTACACAGGGATATACTTACTATGTAAATAGTCTATATATTCCAATGTTTTTCACATTGTTGGATTATCTTATGTTTATTTACATAAAGACTATTTTAATACACTACATGATACAACAACAAAATGATGAATTATAAGGGTTTAGAAATAGATAGCATATTACTAAACTTATAGTTCATATTTAAGGGTGAGAGGTACTTAGGATCGTTTCCATCATGTTCGAAATCGCGATCTAATGCTCGTAACATTTCGTTTTTGAGTTGTTGTTGAAGTTCGTGAATGATCCGCTTAAAAAGCTGTCATGAAATAATTGCATGCTTGCGTACGTATGAAGGAATTTAAAGTTTATTGAGCGGGAAACTTTATATGCACAAGTAGGTATTGCATTTTATTGTTGTGTTTAGTTTAATTTTAATTGTTTGATCATATCTTGTTGGCACTGAATAACATTTTTATTTCAATTTATTTCGATCTTTTTCTCTGAAAGAGTCTCCAACTAATTACTTTACTCATTATTATATATTTCGGACGAGTCTATGAATTATTACATTACATATGTGTATTACTATTTTAAATAACCGAAATTTTAATTTTAATTCAGTAGTTAATTAACTGTTAATATGTATCAAAGTTATTGCCAACAAAATAGATACATACAATTTTCTTTCTTAAATGAAATATATTTTAATATACAAAAAAAACCCACAAGAAACAATACCATTCATAATAACGGTTGTTTCTAATAGTCAGTACAAATGATGGTTTATCTAGAAGAGGTTTTGAAAACTTACATACAACAATGAGATATCTGGTCTGGAACTGAATATTTTATCGATGATCTAGGTCCACGACAAGTTGATAATGCCACACTTCGCACTAAATTAGTTAGTTTGGTTCTTGTTTGGCCTCACTCCCTAACAAGCTGATATATGTTGTTTTGTTATTATAAAGTCAACTAATCTCGAACTATATGGAAAAAATCACCTTTCATAAAACCGTCTTAGCCTAGTGTAAATTGAAATGAAATTTTTTAACTATAACATAATTCGGTATAACTTTTTCATGAGAAGTTGCGTTATACAAGACAAAGATGACTGATGAACTCACAAAATGTTAAAAAACATGAATAATGAAAGAGAATTGTTGAACAACACCAGGAACAAGAGAAAACGGAAAGTTATGTCAACGACTTAATGAAGACGTAATTACGACAGAGATTTTTACAACATTATAAATTTTGTCAGTCTTCTCTTGTAATTGAAATGTAAATTAGTTTAAACATTGATGTAAAACTTAGCATAAACATTATTATAAAATTTAATAACACGATTTATAATTATGCTGCGAACTAACACTGATCGTAAATCTTGACTAAACGCACATACAAAATTATTAAATCTTACAAGTATTTTTCATTATGTTGTAAGATTCGGATAATTCATTGAACAGCTTTAAGTTTACAAGCAAACAAATCAACAAAAGTTTAAAATCTTATGTATAGTTCAAGACATAAAATCGAACAATAAAATTTTAAACAAGATAATAGCCCAATTACTTTTAAAATATACAGTTTAATTGTCACAACAATACAAAATTTTATATCATAATTTAAAAGACTCACTAACACTTTTCTTCGGCTATGTTCTTTTCCGAAAGCGTAATTCCTTCTAGATTTATTACTGAATTTTAATCGAATTAGTAATTATCGCCCACATATTTCAATATCGCTTTATTAAATTAAGTTTATTATGGAAATTCTTTCATTATACCTACAGGTATATTCATTATTATATATTTTCAATTTTACATTTTTTCATAAATCGGTATTGTTAGCCTCCATCCCCTCTGGGCAGTGGTAAACCTTCGGATTTACAAGGCTAAAATCAGGGGTTCTATTCTCCTCGATGAACACAGTGATATAGTGTTTAGAGTCGTTTAGATTCTGGATGCAGCAGTATGTGGGTTACTGGAGGTACTCCACATAGCTATGTCGTCGGCATACTGTGATATTAACGTGTAGTTGATGGAGGAACGGTATATCGTTGACATAAATGTTGTACAGGACTGGACTAAGTACTGAACTTTGGGGTACTCCGGCAGTTAAATTAGTAGGGATGGAACGTGATTCGTGAATTTTAACCCTAGCTCTACGATTCCTGATAAAAGTGGATACCATCAGACAATCCGGGGTGGTAAACCTATGGTGTGTGTTTCAAACCTGAGGCCATTGTGCCATACTGAATCAGGCTTTCTGAATGTCGAGGAAAGTTGGTACTGGATTGTTTGCGGTTGAAACCACGGTAAACGGTAAACGGATTCAATAAGTACAACAAGATGGTCTGTTGTTTGCCTGTTGTTGTTTTTTTTTCTGCCAACGTTTTGGTTGTTCCTTATTATTTTATTGGATTCCAAATTGTAATTAATTCTGTTGGTTATCCCATGAGTTTACGTTGGGTTTTGAGAAGACTAATCGGTCTATAATAACCGGAGTTAGTGAGATCGTTATCTTTTTCCAGACTCTCGTGTAGTATCTTGATAAGAATGAGAGATAAGAATACCTGTCTTAGTACTTTCTCTTTAAATATCACTTATTCATCAGACTCAGTGTCAAATGTATCATTCCGCTGTCACCACTCTCTGGTTTCAAACGCGACTTCTGGACAAACTGCACATGTAGTTCCTTCCTTTTCATTTCCATATATAACTCTTTACTTTTGTGGTATACCAGAGAACGTTAAAACTGGTGGGTACTCTCCATTTTACAATATCATGCTGGTTACTTCGTTGAAGAACTGGTTTTAGAAATATATTGGACCAACTAAACACTATTAGTTGCTTAAGAACTCCCCGTCATATCTTCTTCAACATATTGATGCCAGAAGGTCTGGTAAGGAAAGGAGACAGACTAATTTAGATGCATTTTACTGGCTGGGATACTATACCCTACCATGGGAACGGTGGTCCAGCCATCATATCTACAGTTAAGGATGCCATCATCCTTTCAATACCCAGTTTAGTGATACATACTTTCAGCATCGGCGAAGACTGTACCTGATTCACGAGCGTTCCCCCACGTGTGTTCCTCTAGCTAGAGATATCACACTCCATACAGATGAATTTGGAAACTTTCCGAAGGTTGCTCATCTAAATAAATTACTCACTGTTTCCTCAACCAAATCAACGTGAGTTTAGGTAAGATATCGTAATATTTTCTTACATTAATACCTCGACTCACACTTCCCACCCTTCCTCTCCATTTCTGGTACTTCTTTTCTTGGATTCAGCTGCGACAGAAAAATTAGTCACGCTTCTGTTGGTAGAGAACTGGAGTATTGGCTCAGATGAAACATGGGGTAAGTGGGAGTTCGAGATTAGGGCGAGCAAAAACATTTTTTTATATGGAGAGCATCACTGAGCTATCATATGAGAAGAGGTATCTATCGGAAAAAACATTTAACGTGTATGAAAGTGTTAAGTTTTCATAAATTCCCAACGAACCTTCAACAGCCTTTTGTTTCACACCCATAGACACTGTATTCAAATTTTGTGTGTGTAATCTTGTGTATATATAAATAACTAAAGATAAACTTATATATTGGTCTTTCTGTTTGTAAGTTCCAATGTAAAATTATTTGGCCTTCCTAATACAAAATACTTATCATCATAACTTATCTGTATGTTTTATCTGTAATGCCACATCACAGATATAATGACACGTTTAAACAATGTCACAGAAATGTATGATTCCATGTAGTTCTACTTTTATGAGGCAGGCTTGTTTAAAAAAAACAACAAAAAACAAGCTTTTAAATCTTCATAATACTTGCATCAAAGCTACATTTCAACATTATTTGATATTTAGTATGTAGTTTGATGTCGCCAAGACTTTGTCACATTTGGGAAAGTATGTGATGGTCATGAAAAATAATCATGTACGTGGATTATGAAGATGTGTTCAGATGAAGTACTTTTCAAGAAGGAGACAGTCGTTAAACTTAGTTGGATTAAGAAACAAAGCAACATACATCAACATCAAAACAATTATTAAACTTATTTCTATATCAGATATTATTCTGACTTCAAGTGAATAATTATCACTTAATGTTTTACATGATAGATATTACTTTCAGTTATATCGTTGCTACATGTTACTTTACCATTTCAACAACTTTCACTAACACTACATTACTGGTATACCTTCATAAACGTCTGGCATGGCCTAGCGCGTTAAGGCGTGCGCTTCATAATCTGAAGGTCGCGGGTTCGCGCCCGAGTCGCGCCAAACATGCTCGCCCTCCCAGCCGTGGGGGCATTATAATGTGAAGGTCAATCCCACTTTTCGTTGGTAAAAGAGTAGCCCAAGAGTTGGCGGTGGATGGTGATGGCTAGCTGCCTTCCCTCTAGTCTTACACTACTAAATTAGAGACGGCTCGGTGCAGTGGGCTAACAACCTACTCACTTAAATACCTGTTCGTGAAACTGCAAGTGATTGCGGCCCTATGTTTCTTGACGGAATCGAGTGGTAGATAGATAGACTTTCATTAACACAATATTAGAAAGGCATGGCCAGTTGAATAGGGTGTTCGACTACCAATCTTACAGTAACTATTTCGAATCCCTGTCACACCAAACATGTTTACCCTTTCAGCCATTGGGGCATTGTAAAGTGATGGTCAATCTCACTGTTTGTTTGTAAAAGAATAGCCAGAGTCCTTGTGTAGATTTGCCGAAATTCAGAAACACAACAAACAAACCTGCTTAGTGTTATTTCATGTGTGCAGACGATTTATGTTATTTTAAAACTTAGAGAGAATCGACTCATTTCTTAGGTTGTTGATAACGTTTATCAAATTTATTATTATTAGGTCTAGATTGTTTGTATATTTGTTGTTTTGGTTTGTTTGTTTTTTAATTTTGCCAAAAATAAACCAGGGTCATCCACGTTAGCCGTCCCTAATTTACTAGCTTGAGACTGATGGGGAGAACAAAGCTGTCATTATCCACGGCCAGATCTTGGGATACAATTTTACCAACGAATACTGAGGTTAACCGCACATTATAACGTCCTCATGGCTGAAAGGACGAGCATGTTTGGTGTCACGGGGATTCGAACCTGTGATCCTCAGATTACAAGTCGAGTACCTTAACCACCAGGCTTTGCCGGGGCATTAGACCTGGAATCTAGATCTAATTGTTTATCTACACAATGCTTGTATTCTAACATTACGCTACATGTACCTTTAGATGGGGTTAGTTGGGTCTGTATCAAAAAATATTTTTTGTTTTTGTAGCTTTTGTAGTTCTATTATTAATATTCATGTTGTGTTCCTGTGAAATAGTGGTACATTTTCAGATCTACATCTCTAAAACCAGGGGCTCGATTCCCCTCGGTAGACACAGCAGACAGCCTGATATTTATGATCAGTTCACTCTCAGAAAGAAAGTATTTTTACCATGTTACGAATGTGTATGTAACTACTTCAATCACAACTGTTCGACAGCCCTTCGTATGGGTTGTAGGTCAACTAGAGGGCCAGAGCTTGACTGTACATTGCACGTGTGTAACAGGAATATGAGAGTGTTATTCACGTGCAGTAGCCCCAGTATTCTACATGGAGACACCGACAAAGATAACCAAAGGTCAGCCTTGTATTTTGTTCAACCAACAGCATAACAATAAACTGGTATTATTACACGATTCAGTTCTAAGTATTTAACTGAAAATAGTGTCATCGTTATTTCACTAATTTGTTATTACGTCCAATGTGGCGGAATAAACAAAGCCGATCAGGTGCATGAGGTTTCGTGCATAACCTTTATAAACGCCTCAAACCAGTCGCAATGACATCTACAACAGTCTCAGTGGTATTAACATTCATAACAGTCTTGCACTAGCCATTAACAGCCACAAAAAGAGTCAAACCAGTCACACTAAAGAACATGACAGTTTTAGTCACACTGACACCCAACATATCAGTTACATTGGCATCTATAATATCTCAGTTGTCATTCTGACACCCAAATTGTCTCATACCAGTTATACTGACGTAATATAATCCACACTAGCAGCACTGATGCTCATAATAGTCTCATTACAGTCACATTGACTCTAATTTAAACAATAACCAATAGATGGGGATGCTGTTACCGTTTTATCGATTTCGAAGTGGTTATGTTAAAAATAATATTAAACTTCTGCTTATTGATTCCGAAATAATCTTTTACCAATGAATCATTTGTTATTTCTTGCTCTAAACTTACCATACAAAGCAAAGTATAACTAGAAACTTTCAAATTTTCAACCATGAATACATCATGAGTTATTAACAGGTTGTTTGTTTACTGAATTTCTTGCAAAGATGTCTCCTTTAATCGTCCCTAATTTTTGAAGTGATAGACTAAAGGGAAGGCGACCGGTCAGAATTCATCAACCGCCAATTCGTTGATTGCTCTTATCCCACGTTAAAAGGGATTGGTAAACATGTTTGACGACGAGTGTAAATGCAGTGATCTGCCAATTACGAACAAAGCTCTCTGATAGATCATGTCAGGCGTCAATAACAAATAAAGATTTCCAGTAAAAAAGGTGAGGTTTCGATTACAAGAAAATCTTCTGGCCGAACGTTTCATGTCTTAAAATTTGTTTGATAAATAAAGGGAGACAAACAGAGACTTGGATAAATACTTTAAATTTTACAATATATTATAATCAAATCATAAGATTAAATTGATTAGTCCTAACAAAGAAAATCAAACATATGTTATTCAATTTTACGGATTTATTTGTGTTTTACTGGGTGTGGAAGCTGTAATAAATAACTACAGTAAAATATATCTCTATAAAGCAAATTAAATCACTCAAAGTGGGACACGTCCGATTGTTCAGGGATAAGTGTAAGGTCTTACAACGTTAAAAATTGGATTTCAATATTCACGGTGGGCAGACCACATTTGCCCCTTGCTGTAACTTTATGTTTATTTAACAACAAACAATCACAGGTGAAGCAGATACATAACAAAAGTAAACTTTCTTCCAAGAACATGAAAATTGTTGTGTTTTTTTTCAGTTTTCTAAAGTTTTGGTGCATCCCAAGTGGCACAGCAGTATGTCTGTGGACTAGAAACGCTAGAAACTGGCTTTCTACACTGGTGGTGAGCAGAACACAGATAGCCCATTGTGTATGCTTACCTACAAATAGAAGCTGTGTTGATTTTAAAACTTTAGTGAATTAAATTGCCAGATACTAGCTTACAACTGAAAGCATGGAGTAATGGAGGGGTATAAACCTTCTTTACAAAATTTGAGACACAGTAATGGTAGATACCACACAATTATTGTGTGGTTGACACATACAACTCATCTCTACTTCGATTCATAACTTGTTATTGATGTTGACATCCATTGTATTGAACGTTGAGGACAGTTATTGAGACCGTATAACTATGGTAACGAAACATGTTAGGTTTAAACTAACTCTTCTCTCTAATTAGAAAAAGAGACTGGAAATTAAATATTCTGCCTGTTATATCAGTGTAATAAACTCAGAAAAAAAAAGGCTTATCCTTCATTAGAGAAACAAGTACAAAGCAATGTATTTCCATTAACTTATCAGTGTTCAAACTTACTATTTATTAGCCAGATCTAGAACTTTTGAAAATAAATATGATAAAAGAAACATCTCAACAGGTATATGAAAACAATCTGGTATATAATAAATTTTAATGCGTAAACTTAAACAAATAATGACTTGTGTGTGTGTGTGTGTGTAAAATTAAAGTATATCCTGAAGAACACAATTGCTAGAAAAACTTTTCCAAAAATTAATTCTGCATTTCAAGCATCCTGGTTTCAATCATTTATTACATTTTTTGTTGAACTAATAAAATTCTCATATAGACCAAAACAGATGATAAACTGAAAACGTACTGCTTAGATGATATTCAATTTAAGCAGGGTCCAACCTAACTACTAAAATAGTTTATCTTGTCAGAAGATGGACTTTGAAACATGATACAACATGAAACAGTTGAATAACATTAAATGTTATAAATTTGTTGATGACTGAGTAAATGTCAGTAGACCACTTTAAGGTATGAATATGCATAAAAAATGTTATAAAAGATTGAGATTCTTGATAAAATTTTCTTATAAACACAATGGATGATAAAACCAGTCAAACTAATTCTCAAAACCGAATAAAAAATTTCCATATCAGCTGGCATAAACAATTTAAAGGATAAGCATGTTAGAGAGGGTTATGCATGCTTCCTTTCGCACTGAGTTATGAGAGTGCCATGGACAGTTGGTAATGTTCTAAATATCTCTGACAAAAATATTTAAATCTGTTTAGTTATTTTCTAAGTAATTTAACTATTAATTATGTCTCAAGTATAACTTTTAGAAATGGCATCATAATAAAATTCTTAAAGACATTTCTAAGCCAAATCTGATTATTATTACCCGACTATTTTTAGTTACTGTTTTTTCTATTTCTTTGATGTGAAAACTTTATATTAATGTAAATCTCATGTTTACATGATTTATTGAACACGATTGCAGCTACTTTGCTTTAACCAACATCTCACATAGAGATATTGTCCATTATGCTGTTATAGGTTATGAATGTACACATATCTGTGGAAGGTAACAGCTGGTGGCTGGAATAGAATGAAATGCCTGATACCAGTTAGACAATACAAAATTGGTTTAGACACCTGCAATCAATATAATTTGTGAAAATGTTTGTTGTACTGTTTGGCAGTTAATTCAGGGAATATATGTTTCATCACTTTTGGATTTTGGAGAAATTTTATTCTTTAGATAACATAATGATATTTATATAATTTTAAGGAATAGCTTCAGTTCATTTAGAAAATGGTTTAGAAATAAATGAAAAAAGTATGAAATCAAGAGTACTTAAAACACAAACCTGCCAAGTCTTCAACACAGTAAACCACCATACAGTTTTCTTTATCACTTTTGTACTCATATAGTACTCAGATAATAGTGTCTCTCATAAAGTGTTAATTATAACATCTTAGCTGTCAAGTTGTGCTAGAAAATGGAAAGCCCAAGGCACAAACTTGCTATACCCACATTTATGAAACCGAATACTGCTGCTTGTTTAAAGTAATTATAGATATGATCTTAGTTTAACAACATTTTAGAAACCATAACAATACAATATATTGGAAACTTTTTACATTAATAAAGATTTAACAATGAACACAAACAAACAAACAAAAATAATAAGAACAAAAACAATAAACAAAACTTAGTCATGCAAAGATCAAAGAACTAGAATACATAGAATGTACATGAAATAGTGCAATTATATATGAATGATAATTAGTTATAAAAGACTATATGAACATGACAGTATTTATACAATATTTTAGAAATGTTGTTATCCACAATCACCAGTAGATGAGAAGTGTCTTTGTAACATTACAAGTGATGAAACAATCAAGAATACAAAACATTAACACAACAAACAACCATACTTTCTTATGAAGTAATAAGTTAACTATATAATATTAACAAATAAAATTAAGTATAGGTTTATGAAATTATCATTTTAATCATACACTGAATGTTTTGTAAACAAGGCTGTCTTATCATTTCTATTCAAATATAGTTACTGAATTTATTTTTATTTGTCCAAGTGTCAACCATTCTTCTGTAATGCTCTTCATATTTCCAGTTATTTTTTTCTTGATCCACTTATAATTTTATTATTTATTTCCATAGGAAGTTATGTCCAATAAAAATAAAATACTTACATCAATACATTAATATATTGTACTAATATTCTCTTCATAAATAACATTACTAGTTTAGAGTATTGTTTTTGTTCTAGATTTCATAAGTTAAAGAGAAATAATAGAAATTTGTTTGTATGTGCAGATGTATTACAAGAACAAAAACATAATTTTATTTTTTTTACCGCGATTCAAGTGTGCCAAGTTATTTTATTTTTAGGTCTGTCTAGACTACAGATGACTAGTTTGTGTTTGTTTTCTTACAACAAAGCCACATTGGGGTATCTGCTGAGTCCACCGAGAGACATATGACTAAATCTTCTGGAAATGTGAACACAAAATTATATAAATAAACGTGTACGTTCGTTCATTGTTGTAGGGTGACCGTTAGCTTCAAGTTAATTGTTTTATTTATCTTAATTTTACTTTAGATTGAGTGAATGTATTAATATTATTATTGATAACCCTAGATAAGTTATATTTCTGATGTTTGATAACTGTTTTCTTTAGTGCTTAGTAATTAAGGGCATCCTTTTTACTTTAAGAATATCTGGGTAAGCCGGTTCTGCTATGTTGTTTGACTAATAAAAAAATACATTTTAAATAGTGGCTATAAGTGAAGATCTTCACTGTCCTGACATTACGAAATATATTAGGTATGAAATCAAGAGGCTGAACCTTTTCGTTGTCTGAAATTATACACTTCTAAAAATAAATGTGTAGCCCAATACACCATTCGACTCGCTACATGTCACCGATTTATATCGATTTTGAGGTAATCCACCGTTTCATGTGATAAAAATGACAATTAAAATCATTCTACACATAACATGCAGTCCAACACTACAAGAAACTTAGTCCTGCTTTACTTTCTCGATTTGCTCTTCTAGAGGGTTACAGATGAGGGACAGAATTTTCTAAAACTGATATAACTCAGTAACAAATGGTGAACTGAAAGACAGGATGGAATTCATATTTATTTTAAGTATAGTATAAAGTTTGTCTGCTGAACAGTTTAGAACAGATTATTGGCATTAGTGCTTCTCTTCAAAACTTATATAAATATAAATTCATTGTGATGAGGAAAAAGCATCTCAGAAAGCAAAGCTCGCCACGTTGTGTCGCCCTCTTCCCAGTGGTCCTGCGTTATTTCTCCGGACTTACAACATTAGAAACCGGGTTTCGATACCCATGTTGGGCAGAGCACAGTTAAGACATCTTGTAGTTTATTTTTCCGTCGTTGTTATTATTTAACTTGCTGATACTGGGAATATATTATTCCAGTACCCTAAATTCGTGTCCATGAAATAATATTAAGAGAAAGACAAGGGTAAAGAATATTTCTCAGCTTAAAAGACTTTGATTTCTGATATAACAGGTTATGTCGATTTTAAGTAGCAAGTAATTTTGTGAAGTTAAAGCGGTAATTGCACAATATATTTTTCTTTTATAACATCAGAAATAAATGTGGTAAATTTTATAAAGACAATACTTACTGCAACATTTATTCGATATAAAGATTACAATTTCTAAATAAATATACATTGATTATACAGAAATAAGTTACTGAATAACAAGACAAACATCTCGATAAAATGGTCATGTAAATCTGTATAGTTTCAAAATGACTTAAAACTTAGTTTAAAGTTAAATATAAAACTATTTGTGAATGATCTGCATCGATACTATATTATATTAAATTCAGAAAATCTTCAAACTGTGCAAAAACACTGAGATTAACCTTTAAATTTACATTTGGTTTGATATTGAAATTTCACCAAGTACATTCAAAGTCAATTATAATGTTTTGTGTATTATTATTATTATAAAGAAGCAGCTGTTGTTTTAATCACTCAGAATAAGTTTCATTTAAATTTTTCAAATTTGAAAACTTCTGCCACTTTTTCTCTCCCATAATCTTTATCGTTAACTTGAAACTTCAGTTCATTTTCCTTAGTGTACAGTAATAAGTTTGGTTATTTAAAGTATATTCTATTATCATGTTTTGACCGCAACTAAGGGGAGCAGGTATACAATAAAATTATGTTTGTTTGTTTGTTTTGGAATTTCGCACAAAGCTACTCGAGGGCTATCTGTGCTAGCCGTCCCTAATTTAGCAGTGTAAGACTAGAGGGAAGGCAGCTAGTCATCACCACCCACCGCCAACTCTTGGGCTACTCTTTTACCAACGAAAAGTGGGATTGGCCGTCACATTATAACGCCCCCACGGCTGGGAGGGCGAGTATGTTTAGCGCGACGCGGGCGCGAACCCGCGACCCTTGGATTACGAGTCGCGCGCCTTTCGCGCTTGGCCATGCCGGGCCCATAAAATTATGAAAATTGTTTTCAGCAATTATATATTTATATCAAATATAAGTATTTTACAAACGACAAAATTCTCAAAACTCAAAAAGAAAGTTAAATTTAAGTTAAGAATTAGATAAGTAATTTTAGAATGTTGACTAAATAGATATAATTGTCTCTCTCATCACTATAGTTCTATCTCCTTTTTTCTAGAACTAAAAATTGTATTAATAGAACCAACGTGTTTAAAGAAAAGTAGTAGTCAAACAACGAATATCAAAACAGACAGTTGATGAAATCACTAAGAATTATTATGTGATAACAAACAGTAACCCAAATTGATGAAATCACTAAGAATTATTATGTGATAACAAACAGTAACCCAAATTGATGAAATCACTAAGAATGATTATGTGATAACAAACAGTAACCTAAATTGATGAAATCACTAAGAATGATTATGTGATAACAAACAGTAACCCAAATTGATGAAATCACTAAGAATGATTATGTGATAACAAACAGTAACCCAAATTGATGAAATCACTAAGAATGATTATGTGATAACAAACAGTAACCCAAATTGATGAAATCACTAAGAATGATTATGTGATAACAAACAGTAACCCAAATTGATGAAATCACCAAGAATGATTATGTGATAACAAACAGTAACCCAAATTGATGAAATCACCAAGAATGATTATGTGATAACAAACAGTAACCCAAATTGATGAAATCACTAAGAATGATTATGTGATAACAAACAGTAACCCAAATTGATGAAATCACTAAGAATGATTATGTGATAACAAACAGTAACCCAAATTGATGAAATCACTAAGAATGATTATGTGATAACAAACAGTAACCCAAATTGATGAAATCACTAAGAATGATTATGTGATAACAAACAGTAACCCAAATTGATGAAATCACTAAGAATGATTATGTGATAACAAACAGTAACCCAAATTGATGAAATCACTAAGAATGATTATGTGATAACAAACAGTAACCCAAATTGATGAAATCACTAAGAATGATTATGTGATAACAAACAGTAGCCCAAATTGATGAAATCACTAAGAATGATTATATGATAACAGTAACCCAAATTGATGAAATCACTAAGAATGATTATGTGATAAATATCTTAAAGCCCCATAATTTAAAACCTTGGGGAAAATGTATGTACAAACTGGAAAACATATGAAAAATAACATATACACATTTTTTCCCCAAGTGCATGCATCATCCAAGTGACCATTCTAACTTTACATTTATCATACAATACAAATGAATAATGCAAGAGAAGAAATCGCTCAGAGTAAAGCTCATAAAATAAACGAAACATAAACAACTTTAACAAATCCTTAAACATTGATTAACTTTCAAAGTTAAACCCTTTAGCTGTGAATGAAAATAACAATACCCTTTAATAAAGATCAAACATAATACAATAAAATTTAAATATAGGAAAAAAGCCTTTGCACAAAAATAAGAATTTTTTACCAATAAATTTAAGAACATGAAAGCAAATCGTTTATGTTAGGTAACATCTAAACAATCAACAAATGATGTAAATAAGTCACCTGCAAAATTATATGAAATGAAAAGACAAAACAAAACCCTAATCAGTGATGTCGAGAGAACCCACTTGTAGAGAAATATATATGCAAAAACGGCTCGTTTGGGTTGAGAAAATATTTTACATAGAAGAGCGAACAACGTTTCGACCTTCTTCGGTGAACCTGACGATGAACCAAAGTCTTACACTGCTAAATTAGGGACGGCTAGCACAGATAGCCCTCGAGTAGCTTTGTGCGAAATTCCAAAAACAAACAGTCAAGCATATTTTTGTGTATTATTTCTTAAAACTTCTATCGTTCTTTCTCTATTATTTACGTTTTATTTCGCAATATCTAATTAAAGTTTTTTTCTTTACATTTTCTTCTATTTTAATTTTACAAAGATTTAATTATGGTTGGCGATAAAAGTAGTTTTTCGCAAAGAAATCTAACTTTGTTTTCAAACTTCTTGATACGCCCCTTGAGATATGATTTTAGCTACTTCACTAGTAATAACACTATGTAACCAAAATTTTACTTTTTATTGAGCAGAAAGTGTTATTTCGCGATTGCTTATGCCTAAATTAAATGGAAAAGACCTATTTTTCTCTTCAAACTTTGCTTTTGTGACCTGGGTACTGTAATTTTCAAATTTACCAATTTCCAGGACATTCCAGTCAGATTCAGTGCTGAGTAGCTGAAAAAGACATTTTTCTGACTTACAAGAATTTTCAAGAACCTTTTAGAATTTTCTAGAACTTTCCATAGTAATTTATATACAGGGGTTCACCACTTCAGTTCAGTTCTAGGTGCCTAAGTGAACACACAGACCTATCTGATTTTTTCAAAGATGGCATCAAGAAGCTACAAGCATTCTCTGAACACATTCTACTATGTATGTGGCCAACTTATCAAGACAAGAGCGAAAAAGTACTCCGTGACAGTATTTGCTAAAATGTATGAAGTTTACAAGAAATATTTCGGCATGCCTGTTGGGTAACAAGAAAGACCATGAGCATCTCAGTTTACCTGCGAGCACTGCAAAAAACTCTAGAAGGTAAGATGGACAATTTTTGCTTTCTTGAATAGTAAAATTTTATATTATACAACTTTCAGACCTTTCAAAATTTATCTTTCGGTGCACCTCAAAGAGTAATACAACAGCGTCAAGACCTTGCTAGAAGCCTTGAAGTGTGATGAGTATGGCTTGGAGGTTACCGGAGATTTTAAAATGGTGGCATTCCTGATGGGTCTCCAAGGAGGCTTTACCCAGTTTCCCTGTTATCTTTGCCTTTGGAACAGCAGGGACACTGGAGCGCACTACAACAGGAAGCACCTGCCACAACGGACCGAGTTCTCTGTGGGGAGGCACAATGTCAAGTGTGAGCCACTGGTGGACCTCCAGAAGATGTTGTTCCCACCATTGCACATAAAATCGAGTCTTATGAAACAATTTGTCTCAGCTCTTGATAAGGAGTCTGCCTTCAAGTACCTTTGAGACTTCTTCCCTAAGCTCTATGAGCACAGAATTCTCCAAAAAGCTCAATAGGAGGGAAAAAAGTTTGGGCAGCTTTGTCGCAGTGGTTCGGGGCTTCTTGGGCAATTACAAGGCCGAAAATTATTTGGAACTGGTTGAGACTCTGGTGAAGAACTACGGCAAAATGGGTTGCAGGATGTCCCTGAAAGTCCATATCCTTGACGCTCATCTCGATAAATTCAAAGAGAACATGGGAGTATACTCAGAGGAGCAAGGCGAACGCTTCCACCAAGATATACTGGACTTTGAACGCCGCCACGAAGGAACGATTTACGAAAACATGATAGGAGACTATATTTTGGGATGATACGTGAAAGTCATTTATATTAAAGTAGCAAATCTCAAAAAACTATTCACTTCTAAACGTTTTGCTCATTTTTGTATAACTTTAGTATAAATACATGTAAATCTCGATTAATATGTGTTGTTTTATTCAGACCTTATGTAAACGAGAATGTGCAAATTTGCCAGTTTTTACATAGGAAATAGGTTAATTTCTAAATTTCATTATCCAGGTCACCAAAGCAAAGTTTGAAGGGAATAATGGCCATTTTCTGTACTTTTACAACATAAGCAATTAAGAAATAACACATACTATCCAGGAACAAAATGTATGTTACATACTGATTACAATCAGTTCTCATTTTAGTGTTTTGTGGCTTGTAATATAAAATATTTATTTGAATTAAAAGTTTGTTGAAAATTCACTCTTGGAATTTTTTTTTTTAATTTTTAGGTTTACAAATTACAAACATTAACGACATAGAAATAATGCTTAATTTTGTCCAAAAGTGCTTACAGGGTAATTTCCACTCAGAACAGATTCGTAATTAAATATTATTTCGTTTATAGTTTCCAAGGTAATGCATGGGACTGTGTTTTTACACTCACCTCGAGCTGATTTTAATTTACGTCGAGTATTAGTGATGCATCATACTCTTACTTAAACTCATATTCTACCACAAATATCGGTTTTTCTATATTTTACAATTGTGACCATTAATTCATATGTATCGTTTGTTTATACTTTGTAGTTTGATACCCACATAACACAGATGTAGGCTTGAAGACTAGCAGCTTCATACATTTTAGAAACAATCACTAAATAAGTCTAAATATTTGCTGTACATGATACAATGTCACTGATATATCATGTCAAATATAATGAACTTGTCCCAAGTGATTTCCTGTAATACCAGCAAATAAACGCTTATTTCTAAATCTTCAACTTATGTAGTGATTTAATTAGAAGTACTGTTTTATCTGTCCAAACAATTCTACATGAAAGAGCCCTAATGGAATTATGCCACGAGCTTGATTTACGTTTTGAACACGAAAATCCTTTTCTTGAAAAGAATACTAGAAAAAATATATTTAAGTAAGATAATGTATTCTAAAAGGTGTTCTCTTAAACTCAGTTGTAGTTTTCCTCAAATTCGTAACATTCTGCACAATCAATAAAAATGTTTTCAACACGATATAATAAAAATCATCCAATAATGACGCTGAAATTATAGAAAAATTATGTGAAAACTCTTAGGCTATCTTCTGATTTGAGTATTCATGTTCCCCATCAACATGCTCATACTAATATTGCCTTCTGGTACCAGTTTATGAAACCACGACCTAGACTTCATATCAAAGGTTACATGACCATATTACTAACTTTGTAACCAGTTTTTAGCGCGAAACATCATTGCATAAAATTTCATATCTCTCTGTGTTTATATGTACATATATTTGAACATTACATAAAGTTAGACAAAGGAGGTTTATATATCTACTTAACTTTGAAAAAAATATGGACAGGAAATGTAAAACTAAATTGCAACGTAGCAAATCTGTAGCAAGCGATGACAGAAATAAACTTATTTTTTCATTCTTAAATAAATCAAACGTGACACAGTTTTTACAAGTAATAAAAAAAGTTACTAATTACACTTCAACCTTCAAGATGACTTCATAACATTTATTAGAGTTGTTTGTTAGTTTGTAATTAAACACAAAGCTACAGAACGAGGTATCTGTGCTGAGTCTATCAATTTGATTTTTAAGTGTTATAAATCCGAAAACACACTACTGAGTTGCTGGGTGGCTTATTGGAGTTGGAGAAACAGTGAAAGGAAATCAAGAAAAATACAAAAAAATTGTAGATCGAGATATAAAATTAAAAGATTATGAAAAGAAAGAAAAATATAGTAAATTATATAAATGAGCAAGAAAATTCAAATACCAGGAAGAAAAGAATGTTTAAAATGTAATAGGTATTACAAGTGTACGTGTAATCATTCTTCGCCAGTTTTCGGGAGGCGAACACGACAAAATATTAATTCATTGTCTTATTGTTTGCAATAATTGAAAACATATTAACCACCGAAGATAAGTTAACTACAAATATATATATAATACGCTATGCTATTGATACAAAGTTTCAGGCAATGGCCTTCTGGTATCTGTAACGGAACAGTAAATTCATAAACGAAAACGTTCCAAATATTTGTTCCAATTTATGTGGAATGGCGATTTAAGCACAGGCACTAACGTTATTCAAACACATAAATTATTTTAAGTTACTTTATTGGTGATTGAAGGGAATTAACCCCCCTCCACCATTAATATCGTACATTTATTTTAGAGCCTACGCTTGTTTCTATCAAGATTTTCTTCTTTGGATGTAACGTATATTGTTAAATATGTACTACCGTGTTTCTTCGATAATAAGACCTACCCATAAAATAAGACCTAGTGTGATTTTTGTGGATAGTTTTAATATAAGCCCTACCCTTAAAATAAGCCCTAGTTAAGAGTGGCAGGAAGAGGAAAGAAATAAAAAAAATAATTTATTAATTAGTTTAATAGTTAGTTAATTAGTTTGTTTAAGAATTAATCAGTTAGTATAATAGTTTAATAATAGTTTATTTTAAATGGTTAGTTTAATAGTTTGCAACATTAAATAGAATATAATTTCTATTTATTTAGAGGTCTTATAATTTTTACTTTGTAACTTCATTTTTTTAATATATCAAAATAAGACATCCCCCGAAAATAAGTCCTAGTGTCATATTTTGGAGTGAAAATTAATATAAGCCCTGTCTTGTTTTTGGAGAAACACGGTACGTAAGTCCTACCTGTTCTTGAAACTCCTAGCGAATTCTCTAAAGTTGAAAGCAACAATATTTGTTTGAAGAAAGCTCGCGTGAAAGCCGAAAAACAGAATATTGTCGGTGAGATACAATCAGTATTGTATAGGCCCAAGAAGCTATAACGTTTTTCTTGATGACGAGAAACCCACTTGAAATAAAAATGTATCTCAAAACGGCTGGTATTGGTATTAACAATTTTATTGATAAGCAGAGAACAACTTCTATTAATCGGAAAACTACAGAATTGGACTAGGAACGTTAACTGATTTCGAGCGTACCAACCGTTCAACTTCAGACGTTATTATTTCTTCAGGGATATAAAATATCTTTGCCGAAAGAAATGAATTAGTAAGTGTATGAGACCAGTTAAGAAATACGGCGTTAGCTTAAGCGAGGTGGAACAGTATCAACCCTGAATAAACTTTTTCGGCGCGAACTTGGATCGTCGATAAAATATTCTGTTTTAAACTGGATATACGACTCAGTATTGTCTGTAAGTTTCTAATACTGTCGTTTATAAATCATTTGTAATAACTGTTAGTAATAACCATAATTATAAATTGTATAATTTTGGTGTTTGTATATTAAAATATATTTACATAAAGAAAAGAAAAATGTAAATTGTGTGCACCAATCTTGTTGGCAAATAACAAAGTTAATACATATTAACTACTAATTACAAATCGAACTTCCTATTATTTGAGATAGTAATACGAGACGTACATAATATAATAAATCGGAGAGGTTGGTTGATTTGGCGTTTTAAGGCGCAAAGCAACTACGTTATCTGCAACAAACAACCTGTAAACAAATTGAAAATAAAATTGTTAAAATTCGTAAAACGGAATCATGTTAAACAAAACAGTCTAATTTTTCAATTAAAAATTTAAATATTATTAAATCTCAATTTTTAAATCTAGTTTACAGCAGTAAGAGAGAAAATAAAGTAATGCAAGTTTTAAAAGACTGTAGCATTCCCCCCAGTGGCTCAGCGGTATATCTGCGGACTTACAACACTAAAAACCGGGTTTCGATACTCGTGGTGGGCAGAGTACAGATAGCCTATTGTGTAGCTTTGTGCTTAATTCCAAACAATAACTGTAGCATAAGTTTAATTATTATAACTCGCTTGGATGACTAACGGATAGGTCCTGGTTTCGAGTTATTTGGCGTCACGGCCATTTCCTAATTTTGTATCGAACTAGTTTTACTTTAATTCGTAAAAAGACATCATGTTAAACAAAACAGTCTAATTTTTGAATACTTAAATAGCGTTGAAAAGGCCAATGACCTTAAAAAACTAAAAACATTTGTAAGGTGGACAGTGTCATCATTGCCAATGACACTTTTCATTATCAGGGATAAACCTTGGGACAAAATATGTCTTAAAATGGTGCCGTCGTTGACAAATCGGAGAGTCGTACGAAATAAAATTGTAGTGCGTAAGTGTGCAAACTTTTTTTTTTTATCATTTACAAACCTCTTGAAGAGGCCTCATAATCACATATATTACATACAAAACAAATACACAAATAAAATACACAGTTATATATAATTGAATACACCTAATACTATCTGTAATTGCTCATATTAAAGGACGAACAAGTTTAGAATACAATTGAAAGAAAGAATTGACATCATTACGAATAACACACCTGGAATAATCAAAACTTATTTTCTTTCTTAACTGAACATTATAAAATGACAACAGATTTAAATGGATATTTTTGGCTAAACAAATTTTCCTAACAGTCATAATACAATATTTGGCTTATATAATCAAAAATATGCACTGTAGGCTATCTTTTCTTAATCCTTCTAGGAAGCCCTGTACAAGAATTCGTCGTTTCTGATTCATTGGAACTGATTTTGAATGATAAAAGAAATAGTCTCGAAAACTAACGTCCATAAGGGTTAAACTATCGGACACAGGCAATATAAATGTCTCACTGTTTCAGTTTCTTTACCACAAGGTGTACATAAGACAGAACCATGTTTTTTGTGTGTTTTTTCTCTTTATTCATCCCACCTCAAAGAGGGGGTATATACAGAAATACATCAAATAAAACACAATTTAATGAATTAGCATGTAATAATATCTTAAGAGATCACCATGCTGGAAATTACAACAAAGTTAAAAAATTAGGATCATGTTTTTGACATTGTGTAATTCTTGTTGCTCTGTCTATGTTACATTATGTTTTCATATATATATTATTGTTTCGTTTCAAAATGTTCCTTAGGGCTTGTCGTTAACTAATAAGGCTTGTTTCTGTCTTGGAAAAAAAAGTTACACGGAGAGTTGCCATAACTGAAAAAATAATAAAAAATGTAATTTTATATAAGAGGATTTACATATTAATGAAAAAATAATAAAAAATTAAGGTTATTTTAAAATTCTCACAAAATCTGAACTATTGGTTAATAAATACCGCTAGTTCAACCACTACCGCACGTGCAATAACTGATAGTCCAAGAACAATTGTTAAGCGTTATTGTATCATAGCAACGTAACGGAAATTCGAAAAAATACAATAATTCGAATAGTGAGAAAAGTTTACACCTCAAAAGTCTGGAGGAAGAGGTCTAGTGCACCTGACCCTCTAGGGTATTTCACATAATTACCCAAATACCAACACAGAGAAAGCTCAAAAGTGTAAGCACAAGAAATTATCGATATTAAATTAAGTGGAAGTAAACACAAAACAAACAAATCTTATAAATACTTCTTAATAAAGAAGGTAAAACAAAATGATTTGTATTTTACAAAATTCTCTAGAAGGAATTAGCCGGTAAAAATATACCTTAAATTTTAAAAGTAAGCAGTTGCTTACTTGGGTTCAAGTAAAAATGCCTAATATAACTAAATTAATATATTAATGTTATATAACATTCTCATCGTAATCTTCCCATAATGTCGACAAGCGTTTAAAGTTTTTTCCGTCAAATACAAAATAGTTATTATTAAAAGAATACACACGTATATATATGTAAAAGACCATGCAACGTTTCGATTTTATACTTAGGTTGTCACTATCCTTTCAGTTTTATCTTTGGTGAAATTAGAAGAAAAAATCTGTAATATATCTGAACGTTGTTCTTTTGACATCATAATATTATTATTATTACGTTTGCTCAAAGTCATAATTACTTTGAGGCGAAAGGTACAAGCAGTTCAGGTAGGGGCGTAGCCAAGGAAGGGTGTTACCTCCCCATGGACCCAAAATTTTTAGATAAGTTCAGTTGCCACCTGTGAAGTTTCACAAAGATCCGTGATTGCATGACAGATAATTTCACACACGACAAATAGTCAAATGCACAGAACTAGAGAAATACAATCAAATACCTATAAAAGGCTCAAACACCTGTTCGTTCTTGCCACGACATCTATAACACAGTTTGATTAAACTTTAATATCACGGTGAATGTATTATGAGGCCAGGCCATTCAATCGATCTTCAGTGGTGGTATTTCTCAAATACGTTTTGAGTCTTCTGAGAGTTGAAAACGAATGCTCCACTGAGCTCGTTAGCACAGGCAGCGTGGCAAATACTTTCAAGAGTCTAGTAATGACTGGAAACATTTCTGCATTGCACATTGCATATGCATCTATGACATTTTTTGGTCTGTTGTTTGCAAGTGATTTGTACCAAACCCTAAGTTCACCTACGGCAGCTAGTGAAGTGCTGTCAGCTGCCAGCCCTGTATATATTGACCAACTCTTTACTTTGGTCACATTGTTGTAATGTAGGTTCTGACCGTTCTGTGGTATACCCTGATAGTTTTGTGACTGGACAGACGGTCAAATATTTGTGAAAGAAAGTGATCAATAAATGGTACAAATACAACAATACGAAAGTACTCCTCAGGGCTAGTGGTTTGTGGGTTAGCACGGTACATCTGTCTTTTAGCCTGCCTTGGCATTATGATGTCAATTTGAAGTTCACTACACAGAGTTTGAGCCTCACAGAAAATGTTGTTAAATTCATTCACAATATTATTTTTAAGTGAACGGATTAAATCTTCCACTATTTCTGCATGATGCATCGCAGCACCTAAATCAATGTTCTGTTGCTGCAGGAAGTTGTACAGAGGTAAACTAAAAAGAAAACAATTTAGCAATGGTAAGTAGCGTGATGATGAATTCCAGCTGCGTTATAGAAAACGATTGGCTTGCGTGGCAGAATCTCTGTCTTGTGAACCTGAAATGATCTCAAGGGCATCTGCAACTGCATGGATTAATTCTAGAAAGACAATGACTGAGTCATGCCTCTCAACTCACCGGATGGGGCAGAGACCTTTCAAACTTTTTTTTCGATTAAGATGCTTTATTCTCCACCGTTTGGGTGTATTGAGAAAGTTTTCAATGCTAGAAATTACTCCCATGCAATTTCGCACAGGAACTTCTTTACAAGCATCAGAAATTGCCAAGTTTAGGGAATGGGCACTGCAGTGTACATTGGGTGCAAGTGGGAATTTATCAGTTATGTGTCTCTGAACATCATTAAATTTCCCACTCATAGAGGCAGTACCGTCGTATCCTTATCCTCGCAGGTAAGCCATGTCAATACCATATTTTGTCAGATTGGTTATGATAACATCACACAAGTTTCTGCCTGTCACATCATAAAGAGGTATAAATTGCAAAAAATCTTCTCTCATTGCAACAGAGTTGTCATTGGCATGCAAATATCTAACACACAGCGAAAACTGTTCAATGCCTGAAATATCTGTTGTTTCATCAGCTAATATTAAGAAACATTTTGCAGCATTAACCCTGTTGACCAAATCATGAATAACATGAGTATTATAGGCATTGATGATTTCATTTTGAATTTGAGGACTCAGATACATAGCATTCCTCTTTGTACTCTTAAGGCTTGTTGAAAGCTTGACATCACCCTTTGCCCTGTAGCGCAAAATTGCCCGAAAATTCCCATCATTATTGATGGGCTCCTCATCAGTTTCACCAACAAACATTGGACCAGAATCATATTTTCCCCTCAAATCTAAACCCTGTCTCCCACACAGCAATACAGTATCAATAATAGGCATCAAATATTGCCGGTTCTGTTCAATTTCTTGCTTGTAATTAGCATCAAGCTGCAAGTGCACAGATGAACTTGTGTTTACAACCTGTAAAAAATGTTAGCTTTTTCTTTGCTGTCTTGGTGATACTGTTTCAATTCATGTGCCTTGAAGTCTTCAACAGCCTTCTTCCAGTTTGTGTATGGAAATTTCACTAGTTGTCCCAATTTCTGGCTTCCAACACCAGCACCATCAGAAGCAAAAAGACAGCAGTACTTGCAGAAAACACCCTTTGCATGTTGACTGTAGAGTAGCCATCTCCACTGTGAAAGCCAACGATGCTGAAAAGGCAGCTTTCTTGGACCACGCTGGGGGAAAACAATCACTCCCTGGCTTCCAGACATTCTCAAGGAAGCATTTTGGTTTCAGCGTTTATCTAAAAGAGACAGAAATACATAGTTCTAATTAAGTTATTTTGCACATAGGAAAGTATGTTATAAGAGTACAATAACCTCGAAGAGAAAGGCTTAGAGCTGTACTTCACAGAGCAGGCGTAACATCCTGCTAGCAATGAATATTCAGTCTAAAACTCAGAGTGTTTGCATGATTTTAATACAAAATTAATTTAATGAGGAGTCGACTTACCTGTTTACCAATGCTGATATCATCAGAAATATAATTTCCAATATCCCAAACTGGACCTGAGGTGGTAGTGGCAGCACTGGTAGAAGGCCACGGTGATAACTGAAAATTCAGTTGACAATTCAGATTCAACCTGATTGGCTGCAGCAGATTGATCAGGTTCAGCCTTATAAATGGGCTTTTTAAAGAACCTATGCAGTGTCTTTTGCTTTTCGGGCTTGACATAGTGAGTGATTGTATATTGCAACTTCTGTTTGTTAACATCACATTCACAATATCACTGGCCATCACTATAGTGAATAATTCACTATAGATGGCGCCAATGGTACTAGGTTAGTGCATGGTGCTGCCAGCCTGCCACAGTGCCATCAACTGTTTATTTGTGAAGTTAATTCTTGAAATCCAGGGCCATGATATTTGAATACATATTATAGACACTATACATATATTTTGCACTCTCCTGAGTGACTCTATATTTTATATGTTGATGACAGGACTGTAGGCCTACTTTGCTGGGCCTGAGGACTTTAACTTATATATTATGTATATAGGCCTGTATATTTATTTATGATTAAAAAAAAATAAGACAAACACTTCAGTGTGCCATTCTGAAATTTGCCAAAAACGTTGTCTCAGAATGCATAATTCAGGCTTTTCTTTTATGTTTTATTTAAACATTTCCTGGGGTGGCATGCCTCCGGACCCGCCTAGCATGGCTTCGCGCCTGCGGTGCTTGCATGAAGCACTCAAACTAAGCACTCCCCACAATGGCCATTTCTGGCTACGCCCCAGAGTTTAGGCAATAATTTAAATATAGTTATTGACATATGCGTATCACACCCGTTTTTGTAAAGTTTTTCGTGTATACTTATATGCACAACAACATTCCTTTATCAATAATATTAGCATGATATCCACAGAAGCAGTCAAACTTTAAAACTATTCCAACTACGAATCATGAAATTATCAGGTTACCAGGGAAATCAACATTTATTAATTTAATTATTGTGGTGATACATTATAATTTATATATATATATAAATGTAAGTCTCACAAATGTTTTCGTAACTTACATAGGATAATAGTACAACAACAAACACTGGGCATGAGAGTTTTCGCTTCTTAATATAATGGACAAAAGACATTAGATCTATAAAAACTGTTTATGTATATCTAAAGAGATGAAGAGGAGTCACTGAGCGTTAATTTCCTCCCCTCCTGTTGTTTTCCATATTGTTAAACTTGTAGATAATCTTTGGATTGTGATAAAGAGAATTAACTACTCAGATTATTTAAATACTTCTTCAAGACCCTGGTGTATCTATTAGAGGTACTTGTGTGGTTTATTGAATTCTATAAAAACTATTAAATATAATAGTTATGTAGTAAATAATTACTTTCTGCAAGATATTTAACTTAAGTAAACCTTCTACCTTAATTTTATACCAACGTATATATGTGATATTAACATAGATTCTTAACTATGAAATTTTCAAAACATTTCACTGTAATTATTTTAAGAAACAATTAAATATGCTTGTTTTTGTTGTAGATTTAAGATACTGATTTTATTTATTCCTAAATCGTTTTAAAAACGTACCGATTATTGTATATTTTTAAAACTACAAATTTTGTTTTTGTTTTGATTTGAAAAACAAAGTACACAGTTTGCCTCTGCACTGTGCTATTGGGACATACAGGGTTTTAAGAAAGGAAAGGCCTTGATGGCGAAATGTAACTTCGTTTGTTCGAAAGTGAAATGACTTATCTAACCATACATTATCTTGTTCCATAAAATAATATGTATTCTCTTATCATAATTCAGCCTCGTAATTCAAATAACATACAAAATGATAAATCATTCTTTTCAAAATTAAAAAAGTTCTATAGTTGCTACAGAAATTGTTCACAAACATCTTTTCTTCTAATATCGTATCATCAGTTGAGCTTGTACTTCTCAGTTTAGTGCATATACCTAAAATCATATCCTTACTGAAATAAATCCCTCTATGATTTAAACAGTTAGAAAGAATGGAAAACTTACATGACGCGTTTTCATCAGTAAACTATGGCATTGGGAAGGTAAGTAGTGGCAATGGTATACATCACGACAACCGAGATTGTGAAACAGCAATTGGCTAAAATCAATAAAACGCGTTTTACTCAAGTTAGAAGAGCAAATTGTTTCAATTTTATTTCAAACTATTGTGCTTTTCCAGCTTTGTGGCTAAGGGTGCCATATAACACTCATATAAATAAATATATTCACAATCATTACTAGTTGCGTTAGAACTGCAACTTAAAACTAAAATAAAAATTCGTGACTTTAATTTATATGTACAAAATGGAATAAATTAAAAAGATGTTGATAGATATTAAACTGAAGTTTTTAATGTTTGGAAATACAAATGAAAGTTTGTTGAGTTTTTTTACATAAATTTATTTTATTTGGTATTTTTATTCATTCATTTCACTTTGTAATTAAAGGTATTAAAACACTTAAGTCAATTAATTATATAGTTTTTTAACTGTAGCACTAAGATTTAATCTTCTAGTCTGATGATTGTTTATTGAGAAAGTTTGAGTATTTTTGTGAAAGTTAAAGTAAACTTGTATACATTTACTTTGTATTTATTAACGTTAATGGCATTACTGTAGTGAAGCCCCTGTTGTATTTTACAGGCAATGTATTTATTATATAAAATTGTTACCAACTTATGTAATAATAATGACTTAGCTGCTTAACTCAAAAATATCACAGAAACTCAACAAGAAACTGAATGTAAACAGAAACAGTTTGAAGGTCAAGTACAAGAGGTGTGAATGAAGTTAGAAGGTCTGAAGAGAAAGAAGGGTGATGAAGTACACTATTAGTAACATTTCACTACAGAAAGCCCTACTAGTATTTAGAAACATTGTTGTCACGTGTTGAGTCAAGTAAATAAATAACTTGAGTAGTTTCTTATGTAGTTAATTTTTGTCTTATATGAATAAATGTTATTAATTCTTAACTATCACAGAAATTAATTTTCGTTAAATAAGGAGATGGAAACTTTCTTGATATTTCAATAAGTAATGTTTCACAGGTGGTTAAACACAAAATACACATGCACTGTTATTCTGTGAAAGATAACATGCAATAAATTAATCAAGCAACAAATAATGTTTAACATTAATAATTTTATAATGCTCCTCTATAGATTTACCATGAGCAAAACTTCAAAACTGAATTATTATTTTAATCAATTTTAGGGTAAATTATTGTGTAATTTCTACATAACTGGGAGTTTTGTAGATTTACAAGTACTAGGGAAATCGATGGGATCACAAGGTATGTTTTGTTAAGGATTGGAAAGTTATAGTTGTAGACAACTCTCTAGTTAGAAAAGTAGTGTGTGTAGTGAATAGGAGCAAAAAAAACAACAACTTATGCTATCCAGGAGCAGGAGGTACAGGATATCGCTGATATAGCCAGATAGTTAAGGATTCTAGTAGCAGCACAGTTTTAGTGCTAATGTTGAGGATAGTGAGGTAAGGAAAGATGGATCTAAAGAGCTTATTGATGAGTATAATTTAAGAAAAGGTGTCAGTTTGATATTGTCAAGAATAAATTCTGGGGATAAGGTGCTAAATAGGCCACTATGATTGAATGTCTGGCTTTGATCAATATGTAGGGATGAAAAATAGGTTGGCTAAATTTGTAGGGTAGTTTTAATAGGAAGGTTAATCTTTTTGGAATGTATGGTTTACACATAAAAAAGCAGGAATTAGCATGTTAGCAAAGGCTCTTAACTCAGCTCTAGTGGTAAATTTAAACTAGGGTTAAACAGAGGTGTGGGCTATGATATTAGTAACACTAGAAATATAATTGATAGGAAAACATGTACAACAGGCATAATATATTTAACTAATTGTTGCTATTGCAATGCTAGATATATTAGAAATAAATCAGTTCAAAGCAGTTGTGGAAACTGAGTATTTTGATATTATGGGTATTGATGAAATGTGGTTGGATATTAACAACTTTGATTATGGAATTTTTTTCAAAATATCAGACTACAGATTATTTACTAGAGATAGAGTATGAAAAATAAGGGGGGAGTAGCTTTATATGTGAGGAGTGAAATACATCCTGTTGAGGTTGGATCATATTAAAGAAAACAGCGATAAGTTTGAGTCAATTTAGATTAGTGTTAGTAGATATAGATGGAAAAGTCTTGTAAATGAGATTTGTTATAGATCATGATATCAGAATGTAGAAGTTAATCAGAAACTATATAATGAGATCAGAATGGTACCTGAAAAGGATGTTATTATGGGAGACTTTAATTTTAGTGGTATTGATTGGAGAATTTTCAATTTGACAGTGAGGGGGGATAGGTTTTTGAAAACTTATAAATACTTTTATATACCAGCTGGTGTCAGAACCTACAAATGAGGAAGCTAGATTTAATATTATCATCTTATGTTAATATGATAAACAGAAGTTGTGACTGGTGAGCATTTAAGTGCAAGCAGCCATTGCACTATTAGGTTTAGAATTTTACTGCTTGTAGAATTTAAAACCGATTTAACCCTGTTTCTAAATTTCAGGAAAGCCAATTTTTATGGAATGAGACATGATCTGGCATCCATAGATTGGACTAAAAGTTGGGATCTTGAAACATTCATTTGCATGCAGACCATACATATTCCCTACAGAAAAAATAGGGCAGAAAAGTATGGTTTAGTATAGGCTTAAGAAACCATATTATGGATAAACATAAAAATTCAAGAAATTCAAACTTACTGTAAATAATAAGAACTTGGAAGACTGTAGGATATCAAGAGAACAGGTTAAAAAGGAAAACAGAAGGGCAAAAACTGTATATGAAAGAGCATTGGCTGAGAGATTGAAATCAAACAATGAGGAATTTCTAGTTATGTGATTGGTAAGCAAAATGTTAGAATGGGGATTGAGCATCTTAAAAGTGATAGTGGGAAGCTGATCTTGGAAGATTACAAGATCATAAACTTGTTAAATTATGCGTTCTTTTCACTTTTTTATAAAGGAAAATTAAAGTGTTATGCCTCAACTAGAGTACGTAATGTATAAGAAAAGTATTGAAATAACAGTTTTAATTTTTCTTTCTGAAATTGTGATAAAAGTTGGGAAACCTCAAAACTGTTAAATTCCTGGGCCAGACAACTTTTATTCTGGAGTTTTAAAGGAACATAAAGAATTTATTTTTGAATAACTAGCTAATAGTTTTTATAGATTATTAAGTAGTGAAAGAAGACTGGAAGTTGACTAATGTTAGTTTAATATTTAAAGAAGGTGATGCACATTGTCCAAGCAATTATAGGCCAGTTAGTCTTACATCAGTGGTTGGAAGGATTTTGGAGATTGTGATTAAAGGTGCATTGCAGGATCACTTAAAGTAGTTTGACATAATGTCAGAGCCAGTGTGGTGTCACTGAGGGAATATCTTGTTTAACAAACATTCTGACATTCTTTGAGAATGTTACTGAAAGAGTTTGTGAAGGAAATACTGTGGATATAGTTTACCTTGATTTTCAGAAAGCATTTGATAAAATGTGCCTAACAAAAGACTTGCTATAAAAACTAACTGTATGGGTGTGGGGGAAATGTTATTAAACTGGTTAGAAAATTGGTTGGAGAGTAGTAAGAAATGGAATTATATCTGACTAGATTATAGTTGTAAATTGTGTTCTTCAGGGCTTTGTGTTGGGTCCTTTGTATTGCCAGTCAGTTTACCATTTTAAGTTTAACTAACACTTTAGTTTTGTGAACAATGTAATCATGGGTTTTCAAATGAGTAGGTTTTATTCCATGGTTACAATTAAATATGTTTATTATCAATATTATTATTATCATTATGCTTATTATCATAAACAGATATTAAGAATAACTTTAAGTTAATTGGACAATACATTTTAGACTTGTTAATTCAACACACTTATTACTTATTTTCCCCCTCGGTGTGGATTCCTGTACGTGGTGAGGGGACCTCCCAGGGAAGGTTCTGTTCTGTCTGGTTACCTTCTCTGGGATCTAAACATCCACCCACATGTTTGCCGTGCGTGGCGACCCGTGAAGGGGAGGAAAGGATCCTGGTGGTTGAGGGGTCCAACCCTAACACACCACTTTGGCCTCGAATTCCTGTAGACAGGCGGCCTTTGGGTGGCCCCCCTTGGGTCAATCGGCTGGTCCACTTGGGCTAGAGTCAACCAAGTACCAGTGTTGGAAGTTCTCAACGGGTGTTGTAGACATTGTGCCTGATGCTGGTGTTTGGGTATAGTGCTCACGAAATCCTGGCGTTGTTGCATTGTCCTTGTAGTGCGTCCCCTTGTAGGGCTCCATGGTGGGTGGGGTCAGTGGGTACCGAAATTTTTCCTTTTCCTATGGATCCTCCAAAAATTTAAATAAAATTGTGAAAAAACAGTCGATGGGTAAGCGACCACGTCTTGAAGACTCTAAACAGCAATCTTCAACATCTGTAACACACGTACCTTATTTTCTTATATTACATTCTCTTTCGGAAAAACCTTTAGGGCAAATGTTCCCCTTTTTTATTCAGAAGGGACTAGAGGGACTTGCTGGCTCTCCAAAGTCAGTAAAGAAGCTTCGATCTGGAGACATATTGGTTGAAACATCCACACCACAACACAGTGAACTCCTCTTGAATTCAAAGGCAATTGGGGATATACCTATTGAGTTTACACCTCATGCTACTTTGAATTCTTCACGAGGAGTTATTGTTGAGAGGGATTTGAAGAACGTTCCCGAGTCAGAGATTCTCGCTGGTCTCTCCACTCAAGGAGTTTCTGCAGTGAGGCGCATCTCCACTCTTAAAGATGGAGTTACACTGCCAACAAATACCCTTGTGTTGACATTTACTTCATCACGTGCACCTGCCACCATCAAGGCAGGTTATCTCATTTGCAGAGTTCGGTCACACATTCCAAACCCTCTTTGATGTTTCCAATGTCAGAGATTCGGCCACTCAAATACATCATGTCGTGGTTCCCTGACATGTGCTCGTTGTGGAGGCAAGGACCACGATGCCCATGAATGTGACATGGACCCAAATTGCGTCAACTGCAATGGTTCTCAACCCTCTTACTTTCGTTCTTGCCCAAAATGGTTGGAGGCAAAAGAGGTGCAGCATTTGAAAACGATACATAACATTAGTTATCCTGAGGCTCGGAAATTGCTGCCCACCACTCCATCTCGGACATATGCTGCTGCACTTCATTTCACAACTACAGTGGGATGCAGATAGATCTCTCTGTGCCTCCAGGAGAATCGTTTGCAAAACAAATGAAAAGCCTTTTGACCTCCGTGGTTAAAAAGGTTGATGAATCGACTTCCACACCCATCTCTGTTCCTCCCATACCTTCCAACAAACCACATGATCCACGTCCTTCAGTTTCAAATACAGACATTTGTTTTAATACATCTTTTTCTCCCACCCCAAGAGGCAAAACAATTATTCGTTTGCGTCCTCAGTCACTGGTCTCCCCTTCCAATAACAAAGACCTGCCCACTTGACCCAGGGCAGGATCCATGAAGGTTGGTATACTTCTTCCGACTAAGGACAGTAAAGAAAAAAAGACGTGGTCGTAAACAGAAGGGCTCTCCAGCCACTTCACCTACCCGTTCTTAAAAATGGCCACCTTGATACAATGGAACTGTCGAGGTTTACGTTCTAATCTGGATGATATCAAAACACTGATTGCTTCCTACCATCCTGTTTGTCTTTCCTTACAAGAAACATTTCTCAAACCTGCTGACACAGTCTCCATTCGGCAGTTTTCTCTGTACAGAAATGACAGGCATGTGTGATGTACATGGAGGGGTAGCACTATTGGTTGATCAGCATGTGCCCACCATGTCTTTGTCACTCAACACATCCTTGGAGGCCGTAGCCATCCGTGTTTCCTTGGGTCATACCATCACTGTTTGTTCTCTGTACCTGTCCCCTGGAGAGACATATGATCAATCAGACCTTGATGCTCTCGTTGAACAGTTGCCGTCTCCATTTCTAATCCTGGGGGATTTTAATGGACATCATCAACTCTGGGAAAGTGCTGTTATTGATGGGAGGGGTCGATCTGTAGAGCGTATTGTCTCTGATCACAATCTTTCTCTTTTCAATACTAGTTCTTCCACTTACTTTCATGCACCAAGTCAGTCCTTTACCGCTATTGATCTCTCGGATTGCTCCCCTTCATTATTCTCCCATTTTTCATGGAGGGTTGACAGTAATCCACTAGGCAGTGATCATTTTCCTATCCTTTTGAGAGAGACTGGCCGTGGTCAATGCCACCCTACCCGCGTGCCCCGGTGGAAGCTAGATCAGGCAGACTGGTCCACTTTCACTGCTCTCGCATAACTTGATCCTGCCATCGTAAATCAGCCATCAATAGACGACTGTGTAGCAGCGGTAACTGGCTGTATTATACAAGCAGCTGCTCAGTGTATTCCTAAAACCTCGACACGTTTTCCACGTTATCCTCATCCGTGGTGGAATCCTGCTTGCCACTTAGCACGGAAGGGTCAAAAACGGGCCTGGGATACTTTTCGTAGATATTCCACACTTTCAAACCGTGTTGCTTTTCAACGGGCCTGTGCACATGTTAGGTGGGTAAGACGTCAAAGCCAGAAGGAATCTTGGATTAAGTTCACAATTAGCATATCTTTAACCACCAGTTCCAAAATCATATGGGACAGGATTCGAAAGGTTAATGGGCACTACAATTTAGTCCCCTTCTTGATCTTACTCTCTGATTGTCAGGAGGTGGCTGATGTCCGGAGCATCGCTGATACTCTAGGTGAAAGCTTTTCCCGGGCATCTAGCACTTCTGCTTGTTCCTCCACCTCCTTGGCCATCAAGACTCGAACAGAGCGATTACCTCTTTCCTTTCGAACTGACTGTTTCTTTGACTACAATTGTTCCTTTACCCTGGTGGAACTGAAAATGGCCCTTCATCGGTCTACTAGTACATCTGTTGGACCTGATGATGTTCATTATGACATGCTGCACCATCTATCTCCTGCTTCTCTTGATGCTCTTCTGATTGTCTTTAACCGGATCTGGCAGGAGAATGTTTTCCTGATGCCTGGCGCCAGGCTATTATTTAACCTTTCTCTAAGCCAGGGAAAGATCCCAAGATTCCTTCAAACTACCGTCCAATTGCTTTGACGAGCTGTCTCTGTAAGACCTTAGAAAGAATGGTTAATGCTCGTCTTGTTTGGTTCCTCGAATCAAACAATCTCCTCTCGCCCATCTAATGTGGGTTCCGACGACAGCACTCCACCACAGACCACCTAATTCGTCTTGAAACATCTATCAGAGAAGCCTTTCTCAAACGCCAACATCTTGTATCAATATTCTTTGACATAGAGAAGGCTTACGACACAACATTGAGGTATGGCGTTTTGCGAGACCTCCATACATATGGGTTACGTGGCCATTTACCCATGTTTATTAAAAAAATTTTAGTGGACAGGAGATTCCAAGTTCGTGTGGTTTCGACACTTTCCCGTTCTTTTGTACAGGAACTTGAAGTCCCTCAAGGCTGTGTATTGAGTGTCACACTTTTCAGTATAAAGATAAATGCCATCACTGAACAACTTCCTGTCACTGTTGCGAATGGGCTGTATGTCGACGAGTTTCACATCTCATGTCAGTCGTCAAACATGAGATACATTGAGCGACAACTACAAACTGCCCTCAATCGTGTACTGAAGTGGACTCTGGCGAACGGCTTTAATTTCTTTCTCTCTAAAACCGTATGCATGCACTTTTGCCGTCAACAGGGTATTCACCCTGATATTGGTGAAGTTTTGCTGCCAGTGGTCCCTGAGACCAAGTTCTTGGGGCTTATCTTTGATCGTAAACTGACCTTTATACCACACTTAAAGCAGCTTCGGGTCAAATGCACAAGAGCACTGAACATCCTCCGTGTCCTCTCTTCTTCCAGTTGGGGAGCAAATCGATGTTCAATGTTAAAGGTATATCGTGCTCTTATTCGATCAAAACTTGACTATGGATCAATGGTCTATGGCTCTGCCAGACTCTCGGCCTTAAAGATGTTGGACCCTATTCATCATCAAGGACTTCGACTCTGCACTGGGGCTTTCCGTACCTCTCCAGTTGAAAGCTTATACGTTGAATCTCATGAACCTTCTCTGCACCTTCGCCGTTTGCAACTATCTTTACAATATACTTCGAAACTTCGTTCCTTACCAAAGCATCCCACCTGGGAATGTGTTTTCCTTCCTCGGTGTGCAGTACTTTTTCAGAACAGACGATCTGTCATTGCTCCGTTTGGCCTTCGCATCCGGGCGCAATTGGATGAATTGGGTCTGTCCTTGGATAACATTGCAGATTCCACAGGTCAGCCCATCCCACCATGGCTTATTACAGCCCCCAAATTTGACCTTTCTTTAGGTCACCTAAAAAAGGCAGATACTCCAGATTCGAAGTACCGTCTTTTATTTAATGAATATCTTTCGAACAATCATTCAGTTCCCATTTATACAGATGCTTCCAAATCAGGTAATTCAGTGGGCTCTGCTATGGTTTGCTGTGGTTCAGTAGTTGCGCACAGAATCCCCTCTACAGCTTCTGTGTTCACTGTTGAATTGTATGCCATATCTCTTGCCCTGGATCATATTGCAGCTGAGCAGTACTCCATCTACACTATTTATACTGATTCGCTTAGTTCTATACTGGCCTTGGAATCGCTACACGTTGGCTCACATCCTGTTCTCGCTGATATTCAAAACCGACTGGCCCATTTCTCATTAACAGCTACTTCAATCCAGTTTTTCTGGATACCAGGCCATGTTGGTATTCGCGGAAACGAGCTTGCAGACACAGCAGCTAAATCTATCTGCTCCGGCACTATCATCCCTGTGCCTATTCCGTACATGGACTATGGTCTGGCAGTCCACTTGGAGTGAGCAACGTGACAACAAGCTTTTTCAAATCAAACCATATATTGGACTTTGGCCATCTAGCTTCCGTAAAGTTCGGAAGGAGGAAGTTGTTCTCACTAGGCTACGCATTAGTCACAGTTTTTAACTCATCGTTTTCTTTTATCTGGAACTGATGCACCAATGTGTAGTTTGTGTAACACTCAAATCACTATCAGCCACGTTTTAATTTCTTGCCATCGTTACAATTCTCAACGACGGCAATATTTTAAACATGTTTTTTTCCCAGGGTCTATCTGTAACATTGGACAGTGTTATTGGTGATGGTGACTTTGTCCACCTTGATAAAGTTTTTAATTTTTTAATGGCCATTAATCTTTTTAATCTCATTTAAATGTTGGATATTTATTCATTACACCTTTTTAATTGTGGTTCCTTTCTTACAGTTTTAATCTCTTTCATTCAATTTGACATTGGACAATGGCCAGAACATTAAATCACTCGACACCAGGACTAGAAAAGCCAACTTCAGGTGACTAACGCTACTGTTTGAATTATCCATTTGAAGTACCCGTTAGTCATCCTGGCGAGTTGTTATTAAACTTTTACTGCATATCATTTTACACTTTTATTACTTTACCTTTTAGTACTGGCCATAATGACTCATAACCCGGAACCAGGACTGGAAAGACCAACTTCAGGTGACTGACGGTGGTTTTTATACTTACCTGTTAGTCTTCCTGGCGGGTTATGATTATTACCATTCTGCTACAGGTAGTCCTTTACAACTTTGTAGACTGGATGTCAACATTGGTTTTTACGCCATTTTCTGTTTTAATTGCTGTTTTGTTTTTACCTTCATTTACTTTTAGAAATTTTACTCCATTTACTTGACTTTTATCTTTTTACTGGACATTTGGCTAATTATTACGATTTTGCTAATGTCTTTTAAAACATCTATTATTTTACATTTTGATAATAGCTGCTATGACACATAACCCGGAACCAGGACTGGAAAGGCCAATTTCAGGTGACTGACGGTGGTTCTTGAACTTACCTGTTTGTCTTCCTGGCGGGTTATGATCATTACCATTTTGCTAGAGTAAATACCTTACAACTTCTTATACTCTGCCTTCTATCTTAACATTGTAGACTAGGTGTCAACATTGATTTTATACTTTTTTGTTTTACCTTCATTTCCTTTTATGTCTTTTACTACATTTACTTTATCTTTATCTTTTTACCGGATGTTTGGCGCAGATAGCTTCGCAGCTTTGTGCTATAAAACACTAAATCAATCAATCAATCAATTACTTATTTTCTGCCAGCACTGATCACATAGTTTTGTCCACAAGAGAAATTTTTAAAAATTGATAGTATGGGTAACTACAGTGAAACTAGAACAAAGTTATCGTAAACAACTGAGACTACATCAGAGAAATGTATCACAGCCATACTGTTTTCTCAGGTTCACATGTTAGGTTAGGTTTGTTGAGTATCTAAATGATAATTTATACATGCATCTTAAAAGATAATGTAAAATAAGGTTAATCATATGAAACACAATACTGTAATTTATTAGCAGAATGCACAAAATAAACTAATAAATAACATCATTCAAGTGTTATGAATCTGTACTGTAATACTTCCTTTACAAAAGGCTGATTCTTGGATCTAGTTGTGTCAATTATTTGTCTATATGATAAACACACCATTCATATAGAAGCACAAGATTCTTACAGACCTACATACTAGTAGTATCATTTTGATGAATCTAGGATGGTAATTCATTGTTCAGATGACACGCACACAGTTCACTAAAAAGAAACAATGGATGCTTACAGTTCTACATATTACTTTGGCCATCTGATTGTTGAATTTGTATTAATTCCTTGTTCAAATGATATGCACACACTTCATTAAAGAGAAGTAACAAATGCTTTTAGTTTGACATATTTGTGTGATTTAAAAAGAAATGGGAACAGATTGTAACAGTTTTAGCAAAATAGTGAACAACAGTTAAAACTATTATTATGGAACGTTGAGTCAGGAAAACATGTAGGTTCAAGAAGTCTTGATACAAAAAAATTCCTGTAACCTAAGCACTTGTTTTTTAAACTGATTTTCAGTTTGGTTCTAAAGACGAAAGATCAATGTTTCAAAACTTGCTCATCATTTTACATACTTTGTGTTAAATATTCAATTTACCTTTCAGTATATTTACAATCATTACTTGAGTATGCCACAGTTATAAACTTTTATCATAAATTCTGTTACACATCTTGAACTTGAAAGTTTTTGTGACCTATTTCCGTAGCCATACTTATTGTTTCACAACAGTTTTTAAAGTCTGTAGAAAAACAACTGTTTCTGTGAATATGACTTGTGTATTTGACACTGGATCAGTCTGTACAATTACAGCCTTCACAATATGTGTGCTTTGCTGCAAGTTATTATGAAAGGGAAAAGTACTTAACATATTCTGAAAACAAAACTATATTTAATACAGTGCTTATAATTGTAAGCAACAATGTTTAGTTTAACTTTACATTTGATACATGCTATCAAAGATATTTGTATGAAATATGTTTGAAAATCTTGTTGTATTTGATGTATTTGAAATAAGTTTTCAAAACTGCAGTAAACATGCCTCAGGTTGATATTGCCAAAAACTTTATACTCATTAGATATTCAAGCTGACTTCAGGTTATATGTGTTGTTTACCTTAGGTGTTAATTTCTGCATCTGGTGTAATGACATTTATAATCTTTCAAAGGTACACTGGATATTTACATCTAAACAACATGGGTATTTAATTATTAGCTAGGATTCTCTATAGTTTTGATAGAAGAGTACACTTTGGAGGGGTGGTGATGGGCTTGAGATGGGCTAAAAATCCATTCATAAATGATTTATAGCAGCTTTAAGGAATTAAGAAAACCTGTCTTGTTTGAAACATTAGATTTTGGAGAAAAATAAATCATACTAAAAAAAAATTCCAACTTCTATAAATAAATGGAACAGTTGGTGAATATCTTCTCAGTTAAAATGGTCTGTTGCTTGTATAGCCAAGTATTTAATCTAATATATAACACATGATATTTGCACCCTTTTACACATGTTGGTGAGAAGTGACGAAGTTAACGAGAGATTGTGTGAACATATTGTTAATGGAAATTTTGATATTGCAATGACAAAACAATATTTTTCACAAAACTAGTTGCCCTAAAGATTGCTCCATGTGAATAACTAAAGCACAAACACGTAGCATGTTCAAGAAAGACATTACAAATAAATTTTAATGGCAAATCCTGAATTTTCCAAAATAAATCTGACCATATCCATTTCCTCTCTTTACTTGATCACTCACCAAATCAGATTACAAGTATCCAGAGAAGTAGCTTCTACATCTTACAACAATAAAGTTTCACATACACAAGGAAGTGTAAAGTACAATACAACTATTTCATGAAACTATAGATATGGACTCTTTGAATGTTAACCCCTTCTTATATATTCCTCTTTGTGTGACACTTAGGCAAGAGTTTGCATGATATATTTCAACTAAGGATATGCTGCAACTAGTCAGTAACATCTTAGTGATTAGCTTTCATTATGCTCCAATGCCATATGTGATGTGTAGAAATTTACACACACATATTTGGTGAAGTAATACAATAGTATTATGATGTTTAACAACTAAGTTACTGCTTTTATGAAATTATATACTCTTCTTTATTGTTGACATGATTTTGCTTGTATTTAGCAAAACCAAGCTTTGTGTATCTGCAGCATTGTTGCCCTTACAAAAGATGCTACTAAAAAGCTTTCATGTCCAAAGCATAGCACTCCTTCATACACATTTTCCATAAACCATACAGTATATGAAGATGGGGTTTTCACAATACATGTTAGAACAGTGCAACAGCATAAATAATTTTTAAGCGTTGCTTCTGGTGGTTTGAATGTTATTTATTATTTTGTACTAGTATTTGCATTTGTTTCATTCTAC
>NW_027467782.1:12891561-12948802 GCF_004210375.1 Tachypleus tridentatus | reverse complement strand
ATGATAATATGCTATTTACAAAGTGACGATCTTCAGAGTCACCGTGTAACAGTCCATTGAGGAGGGTAGATGTTCCTTGAGAGAAAGGATGTCCAGATGATCACCGTATTTGTCCGCCAAGTACTTCAGCTCATCAGGAGTATCCTCTTCTCAAAGAAATTTCAAGAGAAGATCTTCCATATGTCGATACGCCTGGAAGCCTGGCTGATCAAAACGACGGTTGATTGCGTTAATGGCAAAGGCCAAGAACCTCAAAGTACTGCCTTCTGTAGAATTCCTTGTGAGACGACGGGAACGATGGCTCACCGGTTCCTATCTCAAAACGCTTGGGCTCTCTCTTCTGTCTTGGCATTTGAGGTTCGAAAATGTTGAGCTCCATTGCCTTCGGTGCACTTCTTCATATATCTTGTCAAAATTACTATCATTCCTCATTTTATCAAGAACACCTGCTGCCAGTTTTGCATTTTGTTGCCCCTGTGCTGCAGACATGCAGGTCTTCTGCAATGTTTTTGACAAATTGTCCGTCAAAGAGCACACGGCGACACCAAGATGAAGAGCGAAGAAGTATTCAAATTTCTCTATTTGGAATCTGACACCTATTATTCGTGCCCTCATTTCAGAGTCTATATGATCTTCCAGACAAACGTCCCACCCAAGAGAAGCGCTTTGTGGTTGGCAATGATGCGGTCGAATGGTCCGCGAACTGTCCAGCGAGTTGGGCAAATCACCTTAGACCTGCTGTTTCTAGGTTGATGTTAGCTTTTATTTTTCGAGCAGACCTTGACACTTTGGTGAAAATTTTATAAGCTTGCAGATTTCGTATGTGATATCTAGAGTATCAGCTAACAACTTAGACCCTTTTGTTGCATCACATACCGCCAAATTTAAGGCATGCTCATGGCAATGTGTATAGTGTGCTTTAGGAGCATTTTTGAGGATTTGTTCAGCAACACCTCTTCGTGATCCAGCCATAGGACATCCGGCATCGTAGCACTGGCCCCGACAGTTGGTCACGGTCAAGTTCATCCGAATTATCGCGTCCTTGATGGCCAATACGATGGTATCTGCCTTTATGGTGGGGATTTCATAAAATCCGATGAAGTCCTCGTGGGGTTCCAGATTGTCGTCAATCCATCGAACACATATTGTGCTGTTTCTTGTTTGCAACGTCAGTGCATTCATCGGCAAGGATGGAGAAATAACGACCATTTCTGATACAAGACGCCACATCTCGCAACACCTGCAATTCCATTACGTCTAATATTTCGTTCTGAACATCATGTGTAACATACTTGTTGGTTTTCTTCTTAAGCCACTCAATCATTTTAGAATTGTTCTTTGCTCTGAGGTGATAAAGTTGTATGAAGTTCGATTCTTCATCGCTGTGTCCTTGCAAAGCTAGTCCCTGTCTAGCCAAGAACTGTAAGTTCTCGATGATTTTGGCCATGTTGTCCTAGATTCTTTCTTCTCTTCTCCCAGTGTCATGTCCAACATTTCGCCAATGTAAGAACATGTTTTGGGAAGAACTATTTCATTCTCTTCTGCCATTTTATGGCACTGCGACATTTAGTGATCTCGAAACTTTTCCCTTGCCTTCTTCCAGTTTGAAAAGCCATCTCGGAGGAAAGCCGATTCCTTGTACTTTGCATTGAGTTTCTGCTCTTTTCTGCCAGTAAGCAGGTGTGACAAAGAACCGTATCTGAAAACTCTATGTAGTGTAACCAAGGAACTTCTTCGTATCATGACGGCTGAAATGATCCTTGAATTGCTTGCATTCCCCTTGGGGTACTGGAAATTTTGTGGTTGATTTGGTTTTGACGGGATTATCAATTCCGCCTGTAAACTGTCATCCATACTTGCTTTGCTACCCTACAGAAGAATGGATGCCTTCTGAAGCTGTCGATAGACCAACAGTTTCTACTGACGACCCGCTTTGCTGAACCTCTGCCTGCTGTATAGTTTTTCACATTTCCCTTGTTTAACAGGCAGCTTGGGACCACAGAACTTTTCCATCGATGACTGTATTTTTCTTTTTCTGGGAAGGGGCTTGGGTCTGACCTATTGAAATACGAAACGAAATGACTGTAGGACGTTTCCCAATTCAAATCGCCCTATATTTTCATTTGGGTCATTTTGGCAGAAAGGGTACCCATTATATTAGGGATTTTAAGAAGAACAATTGACCCATTTTATGGTATTTTATGGGGTACGTTCGACATTCACATCCATTGTGGAATCCTCCATGATGCGCAGGAAGTCATTACCCCATATAACGAACCCATCCAGGTCCATATGAAGCTACCGAGTTAGCTGATAACATACCCATCCTGCACCGGTCCGTACGAAGCTATCTAGTTAGCTGCGTGCGGCCGACCGGCTGGCGAGGGATCGGAGCCGTGCGCACACGCGTGATCGTGATTCTTAAATTTCAAGTGCAACATTTAAAAATCACGGGTGTGCGCAACGTGTACACATCGAGCATGAGCGAGAATCGGTGCGAGAACTCCGGGCGAGAACTGTAAGAATATCATTTTGAGCGATAAACTTACCCATATTTAGGTCAAAATGGATTGGGGGGGGGCATATTTAAGGATTTTCCGGCACAAATCATACTCCATGTTTATGGTTTTCTTGGGAAAAAGTAACCTATTAGAGCGGCATACACCCATTAGGCGAGTACCTCTCCCCCCACCCCGCCCGCGCAGTTTGAACGCACACATGAATGTGACCACATGGCGGATACGGCAGCTACACACTGCTAAATACAAAATATCTTCCGACCATGTGATTGGTGGATACAATCACTGAATCTATTACCACTGGCAAAATTAACCATGTTTAACTGAGCAGACACAAAATGTTCAAGTTTTCCACATATAAGATCTAGATTTCAGGTTATCAAACATTTTACAGGATTGTGGACATAGCCTGATTATTAAACATGGAACTTGATTAAGGCCACACGAAACACATGAAATTTTAGTGATATGTTTCAAACCAAATGACTTTGTGTTGTGTTTTCACTTTATCAAACTAAGCTGTGCGTAAAGTTGTATGCCTGTACATAGATTTGTGAATGTAGTTCATATTCTTGAATTCACAATGTTCTCGTTTCTTTAATTATCAAAGACTCGGTATTTTCTGGAAATCTTAACTGTAAAATTGTAATTGCATTGGGGAGGGGGGTGGAACGGGATATTGACAATTTAGACCAGTCTCACGTACAGGTCATATTTCTATTTATGTTTTGAATATCAAATTCAGGGCTACCACTCTAAACTTTTATTAATATTTTTTTGATTAATAATTATAAATAATTAACCATACCCACATGGTTACTGATCTTTATTAAGTGGGATTACCTTGAACATCATTCTCATTGATTTGCTCAAATTTAACAAAAGTTAACAATTTAGAAAACCCCACACCCCTGCGAGTGTCCGAAGTTGATTAAAACCATCCCGCGTGTCAGAGTTGTGCACAGTAGGCCTATTAAATGCTTATTTGTAAATAGATATCCTACAACTTACAAGGCTACAATACATAACATAACTGCCCAAGAACAAATTGACAATTCTTAATCTAAGTTTATTTTGTACCTCACTCTCCTGATCCTCACTGGTAAAAGCATGATCCATATTGAGCTTAAATTCTGTATCAAGGCATCTGAGGGAAATTTTGGAGTCGTAATGAGACGCCTGGTAGGTTTTAGAATTAGTCTGAGCCAACTTCGTAGTTTATCACGCACACATGTACGTTATGTCTATGCATACTGTGTTACGTTTTGTTTCGGTTCTTAGAATGCATATATTCGTGTGTGTTGTGATAGCTCGCCACCACGCACGCAAGGTCCACGAATAAAAAAAAAACATCGTCACATTCTATTTGAAGTCACGCAACAATACGCGCGCACAGTCCCATACAACACATACATGATTGATATAGTGTGTGTCTACATGTCTGTAAGATAACGGCCATAATGTGCAATCAAAACAGGGCACGGTATGTAGTACAGATTCGTACGCACGTCGTAGGCCTCGCTCGTTTATTTTATTTTATTTTATGTCGCGCACCTACGTCACCGCTCGTGTAGTCATGTAGGAATTTAAATAGGGTAAAACAAACGATATTGATACCAGCAGGATGTACCAAGCAACAGAATAACGAAAATTTCATTTTAACCAAGAATCAAAATATTATATATCTGCGACATTTCATTTTTTTTTTTGCACTATTGAAAAAATGGTTGTTAGCCAAAAGTGTGGGTTCCGCGGTCCCTGCAACAACTGTTGACCTCTTATTTACAACTTTATTTCTTGCAAGAAGCATAAGAAAATTCCTATACTGATGTTGTCAGCGATATTCTAGCTTTATACCACACTTTGAATCCCATTTCTTGCTTTTCATAGCTACGTCATATGGTTTTCAATTTTTAGCAGCATATTTCTCCGAATGTAGGTAAAGAACTTATGTGGTTACCACATGCAAAGGAGATTAATATCGTGCTAGCAGAGTTATGCTGCATTTGATAAGGGAACGTCCATTCTAAGCTTTTCAGATTTCTTTTGTTAGTTTTAGTCCTGCTTGATCTGGTACGTATATCCATATGGTGATCTTGCTGTTCAATTGCTTTGCTTTCTGCCATCCATTTGATGGTCAATCAATCTCAATGTTAATGTAGTGTATCCTGTGAGTCAGCTGCAAGTATTGTTAGTGACATTGCCTATTTATGTTTCATTGCTTTTAGTTATTTAAAAGAGAGTTTCCTTCATGCTTTCCATTTCCACTTACGCTAAATTAAAATATCTAAGATTAGATTGTGGTGGATAATGATTCAATGCATTTCTTTTTTTTACACTGCAAGGCTCTGAGTATAATTTTGCTTGCATATGCTGTAGGTGTTACGTGATGCCGCACTGATAGAAGAACTTGAATTATTTCCTGTGACCAGTCTTAAGCATGTTTTGTACGTTTTCAGTCTTATCAAGTTATACAGCAATCAAACTGGTTATCGGTGCTGTATAATTCAGGATGGAATAGACAATATAATAAGTAGGTTCTGTTCTTCAGCTCGATTTACAGCTGCACCATTCACAGCATTGCTTTTGGTAGCTCTAGCTGTCAGAGTATTTATGTGGCTGGTGAAGTTGGAATGTTTGTCAAGGATTACCCTTTCTTTAGGTACTTCTTTGTTTCTTCTTCGCCTGTTGACAATGGTGATGTCACGCCCTCATCAGCTCATCTATTTTTGAGTATGTACAACATGGCCGTGGATTTGTAAAGATTATTTACCATCCTCTCTGGCTCCACCATTTCTTCACACTGTTAAGGAATGGTTTCAACAAAATGTCGATGATAAAGGTCAGTACTAAGCAGTTTGTTGAACTGTCAAGGCGAGCTACATCCTTAACGTAGTTGTTTAAGAGAGCTAATTGTCTAATTGTCAGATTCCATATTCAACTAACCATATGTCAATGTAGCAAGGTAGTTTACTCCAACTCAACGTAGTCAAGGTCACTAACATGGTTCCTAATCAAAGTAATATTCCTCTTCATTCTAGAAATCTATGAACAGACCAAGTTTTCTCTTTTGTATGATATGGTTAGCAATACCACCTTGCGAACAGGTGGGCTCAAACTAGAAGTGGTCATTTACTGTTTTACATCTTTCCATTACACAGTTTGATGCTCAGAGCTTTGACAAACACACCTCTTCATGAGGTATTTGCATATTCAAGTGTTTTGACACCTAACATCCAGAGTCCTCACTGATACATCAGTCCAGTTTAGACTAATGACTGTCAAGAATGACTCAGGTAGGGAATCAGAGTATTTAATCAAGTGACCAAATAATCACCATTGTAATGTTGTCTGCATGCAAAAAAGCGTACAATATCTATAAAGGAACGATTGTGGCGAGACCTTATCACATTTCCACATTAGTCTTAACTCTGATTCGCATATGCTCAACATCATACCACCGGCACTTGTGTGTGAAAAAGATGTGATTTCCAGCAGTTGTAAAAAAAAATTGCAAATAAACAGAAATAAAATAAACAATCCTTTTTAAAATACAACACAGAGTGAGTACTTGTTTAACTTGAAATACATGTGCTTTTACATATCTAAACTGTCTAATTCCTCTCCAAATTCTACTGAATGAAGCATCTATCTACCATATTGTTTAATTTTAAATAATATTAAACTATGTTACAACATCACATTAAAGCAGCACTGTCATAGTCCTCCAGAGCGAATTCTGCCATTAACTTGACTGGTAATTCCCAACAGAAAATAAAGGGAGGTTGTCGCCTTGAAAGTATCTGAACTGTTGTTGAAGAAAACTGATCTTTACTTTCATACCAAACCACGAACTGAGCAACAGATAACAGGAGTAGAAGTAACTTAACAATCTTTTGACTACTTGTTGGTCTGGCATGGCCAGGTGGTTAAGGTACTCGACTCGTAATCTGAATGTCGTGGGTTCGAATCCCCATCACACCAAACATGCTCGCCTTTTCAGCCTGGGGCGTTATAAAATTCGGTCAATCCCACTATTCGTTGGTAAAAGAGCAGTCCAAGAGTTGGCGGTGGGTGATAATGACTAGCTGCCTTTCCTGTAGTCTTACTCTGCTAAATTAGGGACGGCTAGCGCAGATAGCCCTCATGTAATTCACTTTCAAAATTCAAATCAAACAAACAACGTGTTATATAAACTGCACACTATTCTGAACAACTAGAAAGTTCTCAAAAGTAATACATTACAAAAAAAAGTAAAAAAAATGCATGACATGCTTGCACATTGCACATGTTAGGTGACCAAAACAAAGCAAAAGAGAGAGAGATTTAAAATATACATGTGCCTCATTGGCTGTAGTGATTTAAGAAAAGTGCCAAATAGGCAACACATTTCACAGTGGCAAAAAATTACATTTATTATGGATTTTACATAGATGTGATTACGAAATGCAACAGAAAATACATAACAAGCCGAAATATCTGATAATTTAAAATGGTATTGATGAGAATAGCAGCTAAGAATAGTAAATTCAAATTATAAAAACGATTAAAATATTTAAAAGACTTAATTCAATTTCAAATATCACACTGGAATCTGGCATGAAAAAATACTGTTCTGAATGATATCTTGGGTACGTAATTAAGAACTGTAAATCAATATAGTTTCTAATGGTAACGTCTAACTAAACTAAACTAAACTAACGTGGCAGGGGTTCAGTTTAGAGAGAGAGAAATCAGAAGAGTTCTCTCTCCAACTGGGGTGTTCAGGAACTTTGTAGTTCCTCTTCGTCCCCTTACGTGAAAAATGTTTTAAAATATCCGTGGAGTTTTAACTTTGTTTTTAACATTTCAAAAAATGGAGTTGTGTATTTGTGAGTGAGAGGAAGGACGGGAGAACTGGACCAAAGCAGCGAAAGTGAAGTGAGCCAGACCTTGGCTCGAGGATGGAGTATCCTATGGTAACGTCTTTCATGCTTTTATCTTTATAAGTATTGTCACGTGATCACAAAACTAACAATGGGAACGTCACAAGACAAGAAGTGGCGTGATTAGTAACCGCATCTATGAAAAACAAATGACCAAGTAGCTGATTAATGTTACAAGCTCCGTACATTTCGAAACACGATAAAAAAAGTAAATCCTAATTTGTAAGTTTCTTTACACAATAGGAAAAAAAACAAAACTAACCTTGTGTTTTGTTACATGAGTTTTCGGTTATAAGTAATCGCGGTTAAAGTTAACATAAGCTTCAGCAGTGTAAACTTTTATAAATTAATGCTAATGTTTGAAATATTAAAGGTTCCAGATAAGGTGGTTACTTTGATATTACTTTATTTATGAATAGATTTCCTTCAAATTGTGATGTTTTATTACACAGTGGTACCTCGGTTCTCTAATTTAATCCATTCCAGAAGGCTGTTCGAAAACCGAATCAATTTTTCCCATAAAAATACTGTAAATTAAATTAATCCGTTTGTAACCTCCAAAATTACGCATTACGTCATCAGTCGGGCTATTTCGGGTCACGACAGCTTTCTTCGGGAACCGAGTTTACTTTCGACAACCGAAACATTTTTTTTTTATCAAACAATATATTCGAAAACTGAATCGTTTGAGAAAAAGGTATTGTCCTAGGGTTTAGCCTGACTTCTAACTCAAGTTTTAAAATTAAACAAAAGAAGCTAAAAAAGTAATTTAAAAATACAGAACTTAGTGTCGTTCTTATTGGAACGTTAATTTGATGAACCTAGGTAAAACGGTTAGGCCTACCTTAGGCTTAAGGAACCTTATTTAAATAATTATATGTAATAACTTTAGAGTTTTATTCTTGCTGTATTAAAATACTTTGACAGAAGATTTATAGTTTCGATCTGTTAAACAAACATAAACCTACCACGAAAATATTTCTTAGATTCTACTTTAACCTGACAGTAACGAATGCAACTGAATTTTGTAAGCCAAAAAACGTCTTTTCTGACCAACAGAAATAAGATTATTACGCTTATTATCTTCACAGGTGTTGTGTGTTTTTAAAAAACCAATCACAAAAATATTTTAATATGTAAAAAAGACAATGATGATAAACTCCAGATTATTTAAATTTAAAATTAAAGTTATTTACTTATCTTTACTTTAATGATAAAGAAGATTGTTTTGGTAACCATGAAATTAATCTCGATTCCATGAAAATTTAAAGTTACGCCTATACCTCTTGTGGCCATATTGCTCATTGATGCATTGAGTTTTATTTGAATGTACATATTTAGAAATAAAGAATTGTAAAAAAATTCATACAAATATTGTTACCATTAAGTAATATAGTAACACCAGTTAACATACGGAAATAACTGGGGAACACAACAAAATGCAGTTTTCTCAAAAGGCTTTTGCAACAAAAACTAAAACAGTTCTTCAATATCTTTCAGTTATATAATTGTCTCCCGGTGTGACAGCGATAAATCTTCGGATTTACAACCATAAACTCAGGGGTACAATTCCCCTCGATGAACACAACAGATAATTCCATGCGGCTTTGCTCTAAAAATCACACACAAACGCATTTATAAAGTTAAGAACAATTAAATATTTATTTTGTGGAAATTTAATGTTTTGTTTCTATTATAACATGCTATTAAAAGATTTTTTGTTAACAACATTTAACCTTAAAGTCATGAAATAGTGAAACTGTCGATATTTTACCGCACTTCCGCTCCGCTCGAAAGTCAATAAACTTCATGAGCCTTCATATCATGGGCGAAGGTCCTAGACCATATCTAGGCCTCTCAGTGTAGATTCCTGTACGTGGTGAAGGGACCTCCCAGAGAAGGTCTATCTGTCTGTCTGTTTTCTTATAGGAAGACCATATTTCGCTGTCTTTTAAGTCCACTGATGGGAGAAGGTTATGTTCTTCCACTTTACTTTCTCTGGGATCTAAACATCCACCTACGTGTTTTCCGTGCGTGGCGACCTGTGAAGAGGAGAGAGGATCCTAGTGGTTGAGGGGTCTAACCATAAAACACCACTTTAGCCTTGAATCCCTGTAGACGAGCGGGCTTGAGGTGGCCTTCCAGGGTCAGTCAGCTGGTCCACTTGGGCTAGGGTCACCCAAATATCTGTAATGGACGTTCTCAACAAGTGTTGTGAACATTGTGTGTGATGCTAGTGTTTGGGTATAGTGCTCAAGAAACCATGGCATTTGCTGCAATGTCCTTGATTGGCATTGGAGCGCGTTCCTTCATAGGGCTCCGTTATGGGTGATGTAAGTGGGCACTGAAATATATTCCCTTAATTCTTGACAATAATAATAATAATAAATTTATTAAGCAATAAATTAGACACAAAAAATCAAATATCAATATAAAACCATCAACAAAGAGTTAACTCGTCCTGTGATGGTTAAACACATAATAATGTAAAATCAAAACTTACAAAATCAATATAAAGTTCCCAGAATATTATCATCAGTATTTAAGATCCATTGTTTTAAGTATTTCTTTTGATTAACACGATTAATAGAAGATCTTATACTATAAGGAATAAAATTATGAATACGAGGTGTCAAATAAAGATATTGATGAAGTGTAACTGTTTTACGTGGTGTGGGTACATTAATTGGAAAAAAAGATTGAAGTCGTGTAAAATATGAAGTGACTTTAAAAGGCCTATTAAAAGAAACATGCAATGTAGATAAAGCTAAAAAATATAAATAAAGTTTATCATATGAAAGAGGGAGTTAAATTTACTGAAATCGGTATCAAGCCTATGAGTAAAATAAGAGAGAAAACACTTTTTTTGCAACTTGTGAATAGGAATTAAAAAAGTCTTATATGTGCCACCCCAAATTGAAATACAATATTGTAAGAAAGATTGAAAGAGAGCATAATATACACTTAACAAAATATGATAAGAGCACAATGACTAAGTTCAAAATTAGCATAGAACTATATTTTAATTTATTAACTAAAGAATTAATATGAAATTGCCAATTTAATTTTCGATCTAAAATAATTCCTAAATATTTAACAGAGGAAACTTGAGTCAATTTGGGACACTTACAATTAGGGTAAGTATAACAATCACTAGAATGATAAAAAATAGAAGGAAAAGCTGGAATGACACCATAAAGGTTAAACTGAAGAAGAAAAGATTTAGATATATTTAAGGATAAGTCATTACAGAAAAGCCAATTTTAATTTTATTAAGATCACTAGAAATAATGGCTTCATTAATTAGATTTGGCTTACTATAAACAACAGCAATATCATCGGCATAGGCTTGGATATCTCCAAAAACTGTTGGTAAAGAATATCATTTATATAAATGAGAAATAATAAAGGGCCCAGAACAGAACCTTGTGGTACTCCAACATTAATTGTAAGCCAATCACTATAATTATTATGGATACAAACTGATTGCTTTCTATTGTGAAAGTAAGAAAAACCAATCAAAACAATGCCTCTAAAACCATAATAAGATAATTTATTTAACAATATTTTATGATTAACAGAATCAAAAGCTTTGGCTAAGTCAAGAAAAACAGCAATTGGATGAAGATCAGAATCCAAAGCTTCTGTAATACTTCCCACAAGTTTAGCAACAGCAACCTCCGTTCCAAGCCCAGGCCGAAAGCCAAATTGAGAAGGAGACAAAACTGAATGTCTATCAAGAAATGATAAAATTCTAATCTTCATAGATTTTTCAAATAGTTTAGAGAAATGTATTAATAAGGAAATAGGTCTATAATTCGTAAAATCAGAAATATTACCAGATTTATAAATAGGAATGACCAATGATAACTTTAAAGCATTAGGAAACTTCCTTGAGTAAAAGATAAATTAATTAAAAAAGTCAAAATTGGTGCAAAAAGATTAGCATTAGCTTTCAAAATCTTAACCGAAACACCATCTACACCATTAGAAGCTGAATTTGATAAGGAGAAAATATTATTCATAGTTTCAGATACAGTAACAGGATATAGGTAACAAGAAGAAGAAGGAGCAGGAGGCATGCCCTGAGAACAAAATTTAGGATTGGAGCAAGTAGATTTAGCAACATTAACAAAAAATAATTCAAATCAGATAAATCAGTAGTACCAAAATTACAAAATTTCTTTTTTTTTTTTTAACATCAATAATAGAGTTAACAATATTCCAATTCTGTTTAATAGTTTTAGCATTCTTAAACAGGTTATGATAATAAGTCCATTTAGTCTTACGGGTCAAGCTAACAACATAATTCCTTAAACACTTAAATCTAATCTTTAGATAAATATCATCAGGAAATTGATGTACTTTCTTTTTTTTAACTTATCTCTTTTAATCATTAACAAAACCAATTCACTGGTAATCCATGGCTTAATTTTTTAAACTTTCGTGACACAGAAACAGTAGTAGTACAACTTTGAATACAATCAGTTAACACTTCAGCAAAATTATCATAAGCAACATTAACATCAGAACAATTCATAACACAGGACCAATCTGAAAAATTCAAACAAGAACTCAATTCATTAAACTTAATCTTTTGAACATTTGAGACATGTTCTAGATCCGATAAAATGTCTATACATAAAACAATTGGAAAATGATCGGTCAAAAAACTCTCAACAATATAAGAATAACAATTTTTAATAGTATTTCCACTAATTAAAAAATGATCAATACAAGAATTAGTAACATTGGTTATCCGTGTAGGAGAAGAAATAATAATACGAAGATTGTTCTCAGACAAAACTTAAAATATGCATTTTTTATAACAAACATCATCAAATGCCAAAACATCTATATTAAAATCACCAACAAGTATATTAATATCATATTTGTATAAATTCAATTCTAATGAAAGCTCATCAATAAATTTCAATACAGGCAATCTAGGAGATCGATAAACAACAAAGAGATTAAATTTCTTATTTTGAATCATACAAAATAAAATTAAAGCATCAGACTTAATGTACTGCACTTCTTTTATCATAGTCAGTATCTCAAATTTAACAAAACTGCCACCCACTAGCCTTATTTAGACCAGAAGATGAAGAATAAAAGGAGTAACCTGGAATCGAAAAGGAAACAAATCCATCCTCAACAAACCAAGTTTCAGAAAAGCTATTATATGAAATTTAACAACGCTTGATTGTAAAAAACAAGAAATATATTTAAAAAAGTAAATATAATCTAAAAAAAATATTATCAGAAAGTGACCACGCATGGACGACTCTGTTGTACAGTAACCGTCTCAGTCAGATTTTGTACCTCGATTTCTAATCATGCACTCTTTATCCGAGAAATCCTTAGTGCAAATGTCTCTATTTTATTCGAAAGGGATTAGAGGGACTTGCTGGCTTCCCCAAGTCAGTAAAAAAGTTACAATCTGGAAACATTTTGGTGGACACATCTTCATTACAACATCTGAATTCGAGGAGCATTAGGGATAAACACATCGAGGTTATTCCACATGTAACGTTTAATTCTTCCAGGACAGGAATTTAAAGAACATTCCCAACCAGAGATTCTCGCTGGTTTCTCCAGTGAAGGTGTTTCTGTAGTGCATCGAGTCTCCACTTGCAAAGGTGGAATTATGGTACCTACAAATGTAATTATGTAAACGTTCGCATCGCCACCTCCACCTGCCATTATCAAGCAGAATACTTAAATTGTAAAGTTAGGCCATATATTTTAAATCTTCTCTGTTTTCAGTGCCAGAGATTCAGACATTCAAAGGCCTCTTGTCGTGAATCATTAACACGTGCTCGTCTTGGTGGCAAAGACCACGACGCCTAGGTGTGTAAACTTGAACTACACTGTGTCAACTGTAATGGTTCACACCACTTTATACTTTCTTTCTTTCCTAATTGGGTGGAGGAGAAAGAAGTACAACGTTTAAAGACTGTAAATAATATCACTTATTTGGAGGCTCAGAAATTAATGTCCCAAACTCCATCTAAGACTATGCTGCTGCATTCCATTCCACTGCTACTGTGAGAGTGCAGACAGGTCTGTCCGTGCCTCTAACAGAGTAATTTTCAAATCATCTCAATAATCTTTTGCCCTCCATGATTAAGAGACTAGATGAGTCAACGTCTACTTCCCTTTCTGTCCCAAACAATTCTTCCAGTTGCTGTCCAGTCCTGCTTCCTTTGAATTTGAGTTCTGGCGTTTCCTTGTGTCCATCATCTTCTCCGGCTCTGAGATGCAGAATAATAATTCGTTCACGCCCTCAATCGCTGGAATCTTCTTCCAACGACAGAGACCTGCCCAATCAACCCAAGGCAGGATCCATGGAGGTCGATAAACTTCCTTCTAATAAAGAAACGTGGTCGAAAACAGAAACACTCTCGACCCAATTCTCCAGCACATAAGTAAAAATGGTCATTTTGATACAGTGGAACTGTCGCGGTTTATGTTCAGATCTGGATCATATTAAAGCACTGATTAATTCTTACCATCCTGTGTGTCTTTACAGGAAACATTTCTTGATGCTCTCGTTGAACAGTTGCCGTCTCCTTTTTTACACTTGAGGGACCTTAATGAACGTATTCCCTTCTGGAGAGGTGCTGATATTGATGGGAGAGGTCATTCCGTGGAGCATATGCTCTCGTATCACAACATTTTTTCTTCAGTACCGGTGTTTGTATATATTTTCATGCATTTAGTCAGAGTTTTACTGCTATTGATCTCTTGATCTAGTCTTCTTTACTTTTCCTGACCTTTTATGTAAGGATGACAGAAACCCACAGGGCAGTGATCATTTTCCTATCATTTTGAGAAAGAATGGCCTTGGTCGGTGCCACGAGGTTCGCGTGTCTCGGCGGGAGCTGGACCAAGCCAGTTGTCCCTCTTTCACTATTTTCTCGGAACTTGATCCTGCCATCTTCAATTAGCCATCAATAGACAAATGTGTGGCAGCGATAACTAACTGTAGTATCCAAGCAACACCTCAATCTATACATGAAACCTCGACACATTTTCCATGGTATACTTGTCCGTCGTGGAATCCACAATGCCACACAGCATGCAAGGCTCAAAACGGGCCTGGGATACCTTTCATAGATATCCCACACTTTCGAACCACATTACTTTTTAGCAAGCACGCGCATATGGACGGCAATTAAGACATCAAAGACAAAAAGAATCTTGGATTAAATTCTCAACAAATATATCTTCTATCACCAGTTCCAAAATCATTTGGGACAAGATTCTTTTTGGCCTTCGTATCCAGGCACAGTTAGATAAATTGGTTTTGTTCTTGGGTAATATTGCTCTATCCACTGGTCAGCCACTCCCACCAAGGCTTATTACCATTCCCAGGTGTGACCTTTCTTCGAGTCGTTTGAGAAAGGTGGATACGTCTTTTTGGAAGCACCATCTTCTGTTTGCTAAGCACATTTTGAACCATCTTTCCATTCCATTTTATACGGATGGTTCAAAATCAGGTTACTATGTAAGCTCTGCCGTAGTTTGTTGTAGTTCGATGGTTGAGTGCAGAATCCTCTTTACAGTTTCTGTGTTCACTGCCAAACTGTATGCCATTTCTTTTGTCCTGGATCATATAGAAGCCAAGCAATGGTCAAATTGTACTATTTATACCAACTTGCTTAACTCTCTACTGGCTCAGGAATCACTTCACATTAGGTTTTCACCCTGTTCTCGCCGACATTCAAAACGGACTGACCAGTTTATCTTTGACATCTACTTTTATCCAGTTCTTCTGGACACTAGGACGCGTTAGTGTTCTCGAGAACGAGCTCGCTGACATCGCAGCTGAGTTTATCTGCTCTGGCATTATTACTACTGTGCCTTTTCCAAACATAAACTATGGTCCTGTATTCAAGGCTCGGCTCTGTGCCAGTTGGCAGTCGACTTGGAGTGAGCAGCATGATAACAGTCTTTTCCAGATAAAACCCTCTGTTAGTCTTTTGTCGCCTTGTTTGTGCAAGAATCGGAAGGAGGAGGTTGTCTTAATTGGACTACGCATTGGTCACAGTTTTTAACTCATCGTTTTTTTTTTTATCCAGGACTGTCGCTCCAGTGTGTGGTCTATGTGACACTCAAGTCGCAATAGTCTACACTTTACTGTCGTACCATCATTACGACTTTGAACGATGGCACCGTTTTAGAGATGTTTTATCCAAAGGTTTACCCCTGACCCTGGACAGTACCGTTGGGGATGGTGACACTGTCCGCTTTACAAATATATTTTTTTAGTTTTTTAAAGGATATTGGCCTTTTAAACGCTGTTTCAGTTTTAATCAAAATTGAACTTTGCTTTGTTTTAAAATGATTCGTGTTTAGGTATTTTAATAAATTTATTTTCAATATTTAACCGGTTGTTTGGCGCAAATGGCCTCGCTGCTTCGCACCATAAAACGCCAAACTTTCGTTTAGCTCTCGTGTAGCTTTGTGCGAAATTCCAAAACAAACAAATCAATAGCTCAAGGCAGGACTAGTATACATACACTATGTTATAGATCTATTTGTGGTATTTTCAAGTGAATTTATTCCTCTACAAATGTCACACAGTGAGATCCTCAAATAAAAGCACATTCAATTAGTATGTATGTGGAGAAGTGTGTGCTTGAAAACTTCCTTTCATTGCAATATCCTATGGATATGACACCAAAATTTTTTCTTCTAACCCACGATGTAATTTTATATCGTTACATAAACTATTTGATAAGTAGTACAGTTACATCTATATCGTTACATAAACTATTTGATAAGTAGTACAGTTACATCTATATCGTTACATAAACTGTTGGATAAGTAGTACAGTTACATCTATATCGTTACATAAACTGTTGGATAAGTAGTACAGTTACATCTATATCGTTACATAAACTATATGATATGTAGTACAGTTACATCTATATCGTTACATAAAGTATATGATAAGTAGTACAGTTACATTTATATCGTTACATAAACTATTTGATATGTAGTACAGTTACATCTATATCGTTACATGAACTATTTGATAAGTAGTACAGTTACATCTATATCGTTACATAAACTATTTGATAAGTGGTACAGTTACATCTATATCGTTACATAAACTATTTGATATGTAGTACAGTTACATCTATATCGTTACATAAACTATTTGATAAGTAGTACAGTTACATCTATATCGTTACATAAACTATATGATAAGTAGTACAGTTACATCTATATCGTTACATAAACTATTTGATATGTAGTACAGTTACATCTATATCGTTACATAAACTATTTGATATGTAGTACAGTTACATCTATATCGTTACATAAACTATTTGATAAGTAGTACAGTTACATCTATATCGTTACATAAACTATATGATATGTTGTACAGTTACATCTATATCGTTACATAAACTATTTGATATGTAGTACAGTTACATCTATATCGTTACATAAACTATTTGATAAGTAGTACAGTTACATCTATATCGTTACATAAACTATATGATATGTAGTACAGTTACATCTATATCGTTACATAAACTATATGATATGTAGTACAGTTACATCTATATCGTTACATAAACTATTTGATAAGTAGTACAGTTACATCTATATCGTTACATAAACTATTTGATATGTAGTACAGTTACATCTATATCGTTACATAAACTATTTGATATGTAGTACAGTTACATCTATATCGTTACATAAACTATTTGATAAGTAGTACAGTTACATCTATATCGTTACATAAACTATTTGATAAGTAGTACAGTTACATCTATATCGTTACATAAACTATTTGATATGTAGTACAGTTACATCTATATCGTTACATAAACTATTTGATAAGTACAGTTACATCTATATCGTTACATAAACTATTTGATATGTAGTACAGTTACATCTATATCGTTACATAAACTATTTGATAAGTAGTACAGTTACATCTATATCGTTACATAAACTATTTGATATGTAGTACAGTTACATCTATATCGTTACATAAACTATATGATATGTAGTACAGTTACATCTATATCGTTACATAAACTATTTGATAAGTAGTACAGTTACATCTATATCGTTACATAAACTATTTGAGAACTAGTACAGTTACATCTATATCGTTACATAAACTATTTGATAAGTAGAACAGTTACATCTATATCGTTACATAAACTATTTGATAACTAGTACAGTTACATCTATATCGTTACATAAACTGTTTGATAAGTAGTACAGTTACATCTATATCGTTACATAAACTATTTGATAAGTAGTACAGTTACATCTATATCGTTACATAAACTATATGATATGTAGTACAGTTACAAAGAAAAACATAGTTTATAAATTTTTATTTTATCATTGCTGCTTTCATTTTACTTCATGTTTTGATTACTTTAAAACAAACAAACCTGATTTATAAGGAAATTAGTTTCCTCTACTATAATTTTGTTAAAACTTAGCAAACAAACTATCAAGAAACAAAACAAAATTAAAATCACTGTAACAAAAAGATAAATGTCAATAAACAGTGTCAGTATAACAAAATTGTATTGCTGATCCCGGAATTCGTTTCAAGAAGTGAACAGAGTGAAGACAGCTGATTGTGTTCTATTAAAAGATAGAGAGAGAGAAAGTAATGACGTTAATCAGAACAAAGAAATGCTGTTTGTCAACACATTAAGTTTTCGTTTTCTCTAAACGACGATATTTCTGTTTTCAGTTTTTATTTGTGTGTAGGAACAATCGTTTACTATTCATATAATTTACAATGATTTTTTTTTCTCCGTTTGTTACTTATTGAATTTTCCCTAAAGCTGCTCAGGGGCTTTGTTTTCTTGTCGTTCCTAATTTCGAAATGATTGAATGAAGGGGGAATAATGATACTCCAACTAAATAATGTTATTTGACAGTCACTTTTATAACGCACCTACCTCTGCATAAATACGTGGTACAATTTTTAACATTAAATTCGCTGTAAGTGAAATAGAAGTGTGCACAGTCTGTCTCTAAACATGGGACCTCGGATCTGTGGTCCGGTATACAATATATATTTTTCAACTTAGTAACATGATTCCTTTTACCTCTAAGTACCTGCTAAATAAATATTTTAAACGTCACAATAGACTATTTTTATTAAAATATAAGTCAATAAAACAGTTTTAATATGCTGTTAAACACAAGTTAATATAGGTTTTATTCCTCTATTTTCATGCTGCTACTGTTTGTTGAAGCTCAGTCTTTTCAACTGAACCTTCTGCCTGATATTTGACCAATCTGTAAGAAAAGATCTGAATACAAAATTGACATTTATTAAAAAGAAATGGCAAGATTCGATAATAGCATTTTAACACATTTTCAAGCATATTCCCTGGTTATAACTCAAACACAGGATAGATGGCGCTTTAACACTTAAATGGAAGGTTCGAAAGTTCACGTGCGTGTTAGATTTGCTCTTAAATACCCTACAGCATTCTGAATATTTCTGTAAGTTTGGTTTTTGGAATTTCGCACAAAGCAACTCGAGGGCTATCTGTGCTAACCGTCCCTAATTTAGTAGTGTAAGACTAGAGGGAAGGCAGCTAGTCATCACCACCCACCGCCAACTCTTGGGTTACTCTTTTACCAACGAATAGTGGGATTGACCGTCACATTATAACGCCCCACGGCTGGGAGGGCGAGCATGTTTGGCGTGACTCGGGCGCGAAGCTGCGACCCTCAGATTACGAAGCGCACGGCTTAACGCGCTCGGCCATGCCAGGCCCGTTTCTATAAGTAAAAGTCACATATTTTAAAACAGTTTGAATTTCTCTTTACTTGAATAATAATAAGCCAAGACTTCTTTGAAAGAACTAGCATCTTTCTGCGACTGAATAATACAGCCACAACTTGTTTTAAATACTTTGAATTTCCATATAATTGTACAATAATTAAAAACCTTCTTCAAAACATAAGAGATTTATTCTTAATTTTTAAGGTAAACTCATACCTATGTTAGATATAACTAGCACAAAATATCTGTGGAGTTTAGGACTTTTCATGATTTACAGATACCTCAATATGTCAATTAAGCTTCCCTATGACATCTAATTATTTTATATTTAACTATAAGTAGGGTTAGTATAAAAAAAAACACTAAACCCTTTTGGTATCAAACCGTGGCATTGGTATCTGTGCACGTAAGGTATGTTTAGTTTCAATAGCTTCTGAGTGAGAATATAAACACAGTTTGAAACTTCATGAACACAGGATCTGGGGAAGGGGAGGAGAGAGAAGAAACAGATACTAGATTCGGTTAGTGCGTTCCTCAAAACTCTATCCATTGTGTTTGGGTAATCTTCATGGAACTTTGTAACCCCTCTCATTGGTTTGTTTTATTTTAATTTCGCACAAAGCTACTCGAGGGCTATCTGTGCTATCCATCCCTAATTTAGCAGTGTAAGACTAGAGGGAAGGCAGCTAGTCATCACCATCCACCGCCTGTTAAAATACACGACATTGTCTAACTTTCATTTATAATGACTCAATTTTTCTTTACATTTTAAACAGAAACAGCATTTAGGTTCAGTAAAGCTTCTATCCCCTCAACTTTTAACTAGTCAACATATTTACCTCTAGTATCCATAGTTTAAAATAGTTTACATCCACTAAAAGGAATTGATATTCACACACTCGTAAAATAAGGTGATTCTGATGAAATGAAATAAGTTACTTCCAAGAAAAGAAGTGATACTCTACTGTGTCTGTGTTTTCTTAAATACAACTTGAACAATGGGCTATGTGTTCAATGCCTAACAAATATATCAAGAGGTAATAGCCCTCAAAATTACTGTTAAGCCTATAGAAAAGTTCACACTCTCGTATAGCTTATTTGTGACAGTGTGGAGGCCTTATCTTAACAATTTTCAACCAATAACAGTACTGATGCATAGTTACAGAATAATTCTAATATTTTAACTACCAAAGATTGCCATCGTGCTATTAAACAGAGGAGGATAGATTCAGAAAATCAGATGCTTCATTATAAAGTGGTTATTTCTGATAATTTTTATATTTGATTAAATATTAGTTTCACGGTATGTAAGCCTCCGACGCCATAGTAGCTGAAAAAGCCTCAAAACATCTTCAAGGGATGTCCTACGAACTGATTGATGTGAGATTCTTGAAGTTTCTCACCCGGTCAAAGAAGTCTGCATTTTCGCAGACTTCTTTGACCTGTACGAAGAAATGAGCCTCGTCACTGAATACCACCTTCTTTCATTGTTTTTGCGTCTAGTTCTTGTATTTCAGACCTCATTGATACCGTTTTTCTTCATTGAGTTGATAAGAAGTTGTTTTTGACTGGTCTCTTTGCCCTTCTAATGCAATTTCGAATAACGTAATATTCCTCAAAATTTCGTCATATATTCCAGAAATAGATCGACCGTACCGCAAAACACAGCTTATGACGCCGTCTGTGTGAAAAAAAATGAGTGTTAAAGGAAATCCAACGAGCCAACACCGGCCATCATGCTGAAAATATTGTAAAATGACCATTTGTTTCAATTAATTTGCACAAGGGTGTAGAACACAAACATATACCTATTTAAAAGCTGCGCACTCATCAAACAATAAACAAATAAAAGATAGCAAGCAAGCAGGGAGAAATAAGAAAACAACGACATAAAAACACCCAAATAAAACCATAAATCTAGCAAATAAACAACAGTCGGCCTCTGATTATCTATACCTTAGAAGCAGCCAAAAACATCTTCATAGAGTTCACCCACAAACATCAGAATTCGCAAATACAGATAACATCACTTTACTTTTAAAAATAGCAAAGAAACATTTGGTACTGATAATCCTATATTTAATTGGAACAATTATGATTTTTTGTTTGTTCAAAACCAAATAATTACCCCTTACCAGAGCTTACTTTACTAGCATTAAATATACTATAAATATTTACACATTCAATATGAAATGCGTAATTTTATTTTCCGCTCATAATATTGTGATAAGTGATAATTTACAAGTGATCTATTTGAAGGGATATGCACGATGAAATAAAGCAAAGTGGTAATGAAACACTAAATGTATTACATTCATAACCATGGTCCTGATAATAGAAAGTAAGTAGTTTAAAATCCCTCAGTATTAAATATATAAAGTAGTTTAAAATCCTTTTCTAATCAATTAAGTATGTAGTTTAAAATCATTATGCAACAAATAAAGTAAGCAGTTTAAAATCATTATGTTACAAATAAAGTAATTAATTTAAAATTATTTCTGTCATAAATAAAATAAGTAGCTTAATATCCCTTCAGTAACAAAGTAAGTAGTTTAAAATCACTTTCTAATAATTAAAGTAAGTAGGTTAAAATTCTTTCTGTAATAAATCAACTAAGTAGTTTAACTATTTTTCCATAATAAAGTAAATGGTTTAAAATCATTAATTTTGAAATAAATAAAGTAAGTAGTTGAAAATCCCTTCTGCAATAAATAAAATAAGTAGTTCAAAATCATTATGTAATAAATAAAATAAGAAGTTTAATATCCCTGCTGTAATAAATAAAGTGACTAGTTTAAAATTATTAATTTTTTAATAAATAAAATATTTTGAAATACCTTCTGTAATAAATAAAGTAAGTAGTTTAAAATTATTCCTGTAATAAATAAAGTAAATAGTTTAAAATTATTCCTGTAATAAATAAAGTAATAAGTTTAACACCCTTTTCGTAATAAATAAATGAAGTAGTTTATTTTTTTCTGTAATCAATAAAGCAAATAGTTTAAAATCATTATTTAATAAATAAAGTGAGTTGTTTAAAATTATTAATTTTGTAATAAATAAAGTAGATTAAAATCATTATGTAACAAATAAAGTATGTAGTTTAAAATCTTTTTATAATGAATAAAGTAAACAGTTTAAAATCATTATGTTACAAATAAAGTAATTAATTTAAAATTATTTCTGTCATAAATAAAATAAGTAGCTTAATATCCCTTCAGTAACAAAGTAAGTAGTTTAAAATCCCTTTGTAATAAAGAAGTAAAGTAGTTTAAAATCACTTTCTAATAATTAAAGTAAGTAGGTTAAAATTCTTTCTGTAATAAATCAACTAAGTAGTTTAACTATTTTTTCATAATAAAGTAAATGGTTTAAAATCATTAATTTTGAAATAAATAAAGTAAGTAGTTCAAAATCATTATGTAATAAATAAAATAAGAAGTTTAATATCCCTGCTGTAATAAATAAAGTGACTAGTTTAAAATTATTAATTTTTAATAAATAAAATATTTTGAAATACCTTCTGTAATAAATAAAGTAAGTAGTTTAAAATTATTCCTGTAATAAATAAAGTAATAAGTTTAACACCCTTTTCGTAATAAATAAATGAAGTAGTTTATTTATTAAATAATGATTTTAAACTATTTGCTTTATTGATTACAGAAAAAAATAAAGTGAGTTGTTTAAAATTATTAATTTTGTAATAAATAAAGTAGATTAAAATCATTATGTAACAAATAAAGTAATTAGTTTAAAATTATTTCTGTAATAAATAAAATAAGTAGTTTAGTATCCCTTCTGTAGTAAAGTAAGTAGTTTAAAATCCCTTTGTAATAAATAAAGTTAATAGTTTAAAATTGTTTGAATAATAAATAAAGTAAGTAGTTTAAAATCATTATGTTATATATAAAGTAAGTAGTATAAAATCATTTTCCAATAAATAAAATAAATAGTTCACAATCATTATGTAATATAAAAAGTAAGTAGTTTAATATTCTTTCTGTAAATAAAGTGAGTTGTTTAAATTTTTCTGTAATAAATAAAGTAAATCGTTTAAAATCATTATTTAATAAAGTTAGAAGTTTCAAATTATTCAATTTGTTACAAATAAAGTTGTTTAATGTCCCTTTATAATAAATAGTCTAAGTAGTTTAAAATCTCTTTGTAAAAATGAAGTAAATAGTTCAAAATTTCTTCTGTAATAAAGTAATTAGTTTAAAATTATTTCTGTAATAAATAGAGTAAGTAGTTTAAAATCATTATGCAATAAATAAAATAAATTATTTTAAATCATTAAGTAATAAATAAAGTATGTGGTTTAAAATTTTTTATGTAATAAATAAAGTAATTCGTTTAAAATTATTTCTGTAATAAATAAGTCGTTTAATATCCCTTCTGTAATAAAGTAATTCGTTTAAAATTATTTCTGTAATAAAAAAATAAAGTATTTCAAACTCACTTTATTTATTACAAAGTAAATAGTTTAAAATTCCTTCTGTAAAAAATTAAGTTGTTTAAAATTATTTCCATAATAAATAAAGTAAGTAGTTTAAAATCATTATGCAATAATAAAATAAGTAATTTACAATCATTATGTAATATATAAAGTAGTTTAAAATCATTATGTAATAAATAAAGTAAGTTTTAAAATATATCTAATAAATAATGTAAGTAGTTTAATATCCCTTCTGTAATAAAGTAAGTAGTTTAAAATCCCTTTGTAATAAATAAAGTATAAAACTGTATGCAGAATACAAAATTAAGGTTAAAACGTAGTTCACCACAGTAACGTATAGGTGAAGTTATCTAACCTAATGTCACAGTAAAATAAAAATTAATTTCTCACAAATTGTAGGTAAAGGAACTGTAAATATCATTTTCAAGGAACTGTTTAACATTGTATTAAATCATGATATGTGAATAAAAAATTGTGGTTTCAAATGTTTTGTGAATTATTGCGGAAAACTGAACTGTGTTTGCAAGTTCTTAATCGAAACAATTACCAGCACTAACCCATTTCTACGCATTGAAACTGAAACATTATAAAGACCTACAGTGGCCCAACGGTTGTCTGCGGACTCACACCGCTAGAAACCGGGTTTCGATACCCGTGGTGGGCAGAGCACAGATAGCTTTGTTCTTAATTCCAAACAAACATTATAAAGTGCCTCCTCATCACCACCCACTACTTTTTACCAACGAATAGTGGAATTGACCGTCACCCACGGCTGAAAGAGCGAGCATGTTTAGTGTAACGGAGATTCAAACCCACGACCTTCGGATTACGAGTCGAGCGCCTTAACCACCTGGCCATGCCGGACCCGTTGATAAACCCTGCTGTAATTTATCTATACACTTTTATATAAGAAAGCCCTTAAAGTAACTCATTTATGTAACGTTTTTAATTTAAGAAAGGGACTAAAACCATGAACTACCTCTTGTAGATTTTTTTACTCAGTGACATAACCTCCTTCCCCCATCGACATCTAGTGGCTAAGCAATAATTGTACAGGCTCGTAACACCAAAAACCAGGTTTCTTTACCCGTGGTGGGCATGACACAGATAGCCCATTATGTGTCTTTGTACTCATCAACGAGCGAACCATACTAGGAAATACTGTTAAAATATTAGTACTGATTTATTTTAGGAATAACCACAATAAAGATGCTATGAAAAACACATTTTTATTATTTTATATTCTTTTATTTAATGTTATAGCCTACATTCTTTATAGAAAAAAAAGAGATAAAAATGAAGGCTTTATATTTGAACTTACATCCAGCCATCGTACACATACAGCATAGCTCGGATGTTACATTCCAGCCTGAAACATCATATGAAGTTAACATTCAAAATTTATAATATGAACATACAAAACAAAAATGTAATATTTTAACGCGGTTTAAAGGCAGAAATAAAAATAGTTCTATGTACAGCAAAATTCCACGTCTCAATATCACTTTAAAGCCAATTTTGCTTGTTTTATACAATAAAAATACAATATATTTAAAGCCTTTAAAATAAAGTATCGTTTCAAAGACACACAAATATTCGTTACGTTCTATTTAAAATATTCAATCGTTGCCACAAACTGTTTTCACAAATAGTAATATCTTTATAACAATTCATAAAAAAACACTTGTTGTAGTCAAATTTTTATATCAGATCATGAATTGATAATACGTTTTTAAAGCGAAGTATGTTATTATTATTAACGAATTTGTATTACTCCGAGAAGATAAATAAGTCCTCAGAGAAAGTACCTTGATGACCCAATAATATAACATCAAAATACCTTACAGCAAAGTTATCAACTATCACGTGTAGGTGATAATTTGAAATTACAGTGGTGCCTCGGTTCTCGAACAATTCGGGTTTCGAACATATTGTTTGAGAAAAAAAAATGTCTCGATTGTCGAACATAAACTCGGTTCCCGAACCAAGCTGTCGAAGCCCAAACCCCCGAAATAACCCGACTGATGACCCGAACGACCCTTCAACCATTTTCAGCCCACGCCAAGCTTGCCCAAAACAATTTACCCGCATCTGTCACTCAGTCCACACCCCCGCTAAAAGCTGCTGTGAACGTTCTCGTTTTTCTTTTTTTTTCTCAATATTCTGATTAAATAAGCCACCATGGGGTCAAAGAAAGAGAATGAAAGTAGCAAACCAAAAATAAAAGTTGTTATAGGCACAATAGAGGTGAAAAAAGATCTCACAGCGAAGTATGAGAGTGGTGTTCGCGTGTCTGATCTTGCTACACAGTTTGGTATGGCGAAGTCTACAGTCTGCACCAAACTGAAAAATAAAGAGGTCAACAAAGGAGCTGATGTTGCAAAAGGAGTGACAGTGCTTACGCCACAAAGATCACAAACAATGGAAGAGGTAGAAAACTGTTGTTGATTTGGGTAAACGAAAAAACAGTTAGCTGGTGATAGCATTTCTGACCCCATCATTTGTGAGAAAGCAAAGCAGTTGCATGCTGACCTCCTGAAAAACACCTCTGGAACGAGTGCTGATACAAGCGATGCCTTTAGTGCCAGTAGGGGTGGTTTAAAAAATTTAGGAAGAGAAGTGGCATATATAGTGTGGTGAGACATGAGGAGGGTGCCAGTTCTAACAAAGATGCTGCTGATAAATTTGTTTGGGAATTTAAGGATTATGTAGAAGCTGAGGGTTTTATTCCCGAACAAGTGTTCAACTGTGATGAGATAGGCCTCTTTTGTAAGAAAATGTCAAAGACGACCTACATCACCAAGGAGAGGAGAAGTCACTGCTAAGACACAAGCCAATGGAGGACAGGATAACTCTATTGTTATGTAGTAATGCAAGTGGGGACTTAAAACTTAAGCCTTTGCTTGTGTACCATTCTGAGAATCCGAGGGTTTTTAAGAAAAATAATGTCCTGAAAAGTAAACTAAATGTCATGTGGAGGGCTAATAGTAAAGCATGGGTAACCAAGCAATTTTTTATGGAGTGGGTCCATAAAGTATTTGCCCCAAGTGTAAAGAATTACCTCACGGAAAAATAGTTACCACTCAAGGCCCTTCTTGTGATGGACAATGCACCTGCTCACTCTCCAGGCTTGGAAAACGGGTTGGTGGAGGAGTACAGTTTCATTACTGTAAAGCTCTTGCTCCCTGACACGACTCCTCTCATTCAGCCAATGGACCAGCAGGTCATATCGAACTTTAAGAAAATCTACACCAAAGCACTGCTTCAAAGGTGCTTTGAAGTGACCACTAACACAGAGTTAACCTTCAGAGAGTTCTGTAAAAATCACTTTAATGTACTCCATTGCTTGAGAATCATAGACAAAACCTGGAGGGAAGTGTCTTTGAGGACTATGAACTCAGAATAAATTGTGGACAGACTCAGTAGCAAATAGACACTTTGAAGGCTTTGAGGTTGAGCCTGTTGTCGAGGATATTGTCTCACTAGGCAAGTGTATAGGCTTGAATGTGAGTGGTGATGATGTGTAGGAGTTGGTGGAAGACCACAACACTGAGCTCCCCACGGAAGAACTCCAAGACCTTCAGAAGGAGCAGTAACAGAAGGAAACTGAGGAAGTGTCTTCAGATGAGGAGGAGGGAAGGGATGATGTTTGTAGTTCACTGATCAAGGAAATGTGTGGAAATATGGGAGAGTTACAAAGTTTTGTGGAGAATTTTCACCCTGACAAAGCGGTAGGAAATCGCAGCATAAACCTCTTCAATAACAAAGCCATGTCTTACTTCAGAAACATTATAAAATGCAGGCAGAAACAAGCCTCATTAGAAAAGTTTTTAGTGAGAAATAGGTCCAGTAAGTCTCAAGCAGGTTGCAGAGGTGCAAAGCGACAGAAAAGAGAGAGAACTCCAGAAGGAGAGTTACCTGACGTTTTTATGGAAGATGACACCCCTTCCAAACAATAATAACCCTCTTACTCTCCACGTTCCTCACCACCTTTCACTTACGCCATCAGCTCTCCTCAGCACAGGTAAAGTGTAGTTAAATTTTCATTTATTGTTTTTTACTGTGTTTATAGTTTCTGTGGCTGACTTTATGCATATAAGTATTATTATACAGGTATAAATAAGCAATATTTTACTTAAAATGCTTCAAAATGCGTAATTTTTGGAGGTCTGTAACGGATTAATTTAATTTACAGTATTTTTTATGAGAAAAATTGATTCAGTTTTCAAACAGCCTTCTGGAACGGAATAAGTTCAAGAACCGAGGTGCCACTGTATATCAAAAATCAAGAATACCTTAGTGTATCAGAAAAGGTAAAAATACACTATTATCTGAATTAGTGCGATGAGGTCTTATCCTCGAATACTTCACTGATACATTTTCAGATTCTTGAGTGTTTCTCATGTATTAGGTTTACTCACTTTTTTCTGAATAAAAATTTGTTTCCGTTACACAGAAAGTATTCTTTAATGAAGTACAAACACGAGTCTAATAAATTCTCTTCACAAATTATCAGTGGTTTCCACTGAACTATCTCAGATAAGTGCCACTTCAAGCTGAAAAATTCTGCGAACTTTTTCTTTACTCACCACACATTCACCTCCTGCTCCGATTATTAACGTAAGAAAATGAAAATAAATTCTTTTACAGCTTCGCTTTAACAGATGCTACACAGAAAATCGACGATGCTGTTTTTAGTAAGTAGTTTGTGAATGTAATTCAGAAACCTGATGATTGGGGGAACTGGTTGTGTAAACGTTATACAAAGAAAAGAAACAGATGTTTAGCTCTTCCTGTCTTCCTCGGTGAACAAATTATCTGCAGATCGCTAAATATTTGTCAGGTGAAAATTTATTGATAAATGAAAAGGCTTAGCTGAGGTTTAATATAGAACGAAGTAAATATATGTAGAGATCACAATGCAAGCACCATTTCCATATCTAATGCATAAATGTACAAAATAAAATTTAAAAAACAAGAAGGCACAAACCAGAAAAGATCCTGGAATAAAATTATTCAAAGTAGTTAACTTTTAGTGACGTACAAGCCACATAAATTATGTTTGTCTATACAATTTAAAACTTTTTTTTAACAAAAACAGTATAAGTAGTTATACGTTCATATAACAACAATAACACTGTAAGACTGATGGAAATATCGGATTCTGTCCCTTAAAAACAACCCCGGCTCTGTACTAAGATATAATAAACTAATAAAATTAACTCGAATGAAAGGCGTCTATTCATGTATATATATATCAACGACACATATTTTTTCGAAGACATATGTAATAAAGTTTAACGACAGCAAACAGTAAGGCCAAATTATTTAATTACAGGTTTTTTTTTCCTTTTTTTGAACCATAATTCATAAAGTTCATGCTATTTCTAGTATCTCTACCATCACACTATTGGTTTAAATTTCAAGGTCTGTTTTTATAAAAACACAAGAAATTAAGGATCGTTACGAGTTTTAACTTAAGTAATTTAAAAACAATTCTTGTTAATGAGATCTAACTAACTAATTATTCATAAAATGTCGTATAAAACTGTCTGTATTCTAACTACACATAATTGTTGCACATTATTTTTATAAAGGAAGGAAGCTTGTTTCACGAAAATTGGTGATGACAGAGAACTTGACTCACGAAAGTTGGTATTAAAGAAAAAATTCCGATATATGAAGAAACTAATTTTTTAAAAATAATTCACAGGACGTAATATTTACTAAAAAATTGGTTTAAGGGTTTTTGTCATTATATTGCAGTACATACACGTGTGCACACATTTTCAGGTTCACTCTCCATATAAAAATAACGTTGTAACCAAACATAGAAGTTAATTAAAAGTCATTTACAAATGTCACGTTTTTTTGTGATTTAAGTCTTAGTGAATTCTACAACATACAAGAAAATACATTAGCAATTTCAGGTTTAAAATATTAATAAGGATTTCTGCCCGCAAATAAAGAAATCTGTTCCACAACATTTCAACAACACTATATCTGTTATAACCAGAGCGAATAATTATTAGTGGTTTACGTGTCGTTAATGTTGACTACATTTTGTTATAAAAGTTTATATAAGAAGTTTGTTGACAAATACAAGATAACATGAGTTAAAAAGCTTAGTCTGCTTTTAAGAAAGACAGCGCCATCTGATTTTTTGTTATAATTACGGTTTAAATCAGTTAAAATAATTAAAAAGATATTCATATTTTAAATCCAGACTTGTTTATGTAATGGCGATACCCACACACACACACACACATACATACATATATATATATATATATAGAGAGAGAGAGAGATCTATACATTCCAAAATGTCAGCTCTTGTAATCAAGTGCAGAAATAAAGTAAATATTAATGAATAATATATATATATTGAACCAAGCCTTGTTTGAATCTTAAAGCTAAAAACCTAATTTTCTAAATTAATTTATACTGCTGTGTTCAATATAAAGTTCTTAAAAGAAAGTTGACACATAATTTTATTAACTATAACCTGAAGGTAACATCTCGAGAGATGGTTTGTCTTTTAAAAACCTATTTCTACTCTAAAACTGGTTAATATATTTCACTAATAGAATCCTAACTTGAGAATTAAGTTATATATTAGTTCTCTAAACGTACTTAACTGTTGCAGAAACGTGCTTATGTATCAAACTTAAATTAACAAAAACGATACATGAAATTCTCAATATAAACGGACTGTTTGAAATCCATTTTTTTAAATTGAAAAAAAAATTGCGTCCTATAAGAAAATACGAATATTATAACTGTGTATGTCACTTTGTCCAATAGATGTGGTTCGTTCTAGGGTTCACATATGTTCTGAGAGAAAGAAATCACAAATACACAGCGATTCTTAACAAACTTGCACATATTGTTCGAATTACCATTCTCCACTTTGCACATTTAATATAAAAATTGTCATCATACGAAACGTCACACCAGTGCTTATACTGTTCACGAATCGTTTTTACGATATCGGCGAAACATCAAAACCTTCTAGTCTAATAATAATTAAGTACGGGCATTCTACATTAATTTGGTCTCCATGAGGAAAGGTACTATTGGTCCCAATGGACGTCTACTCATGAACAGATTGCTCTAATGCCTTTTTAGATTTCCTTTGCACTAAATTCGTCAGCGTATAAAATTGCTCTTTATCTCTAATATCAATACTTGTGACGTGTTCGAAACAGCAAGGAAGAGAAATATCACATTTTTAGGGTAACTTTATTTTTTTCAACTTCCTGGAATTTTTCCCTTTAGCTTTAGGAACGGATAAAGATATATTGAGAGGGTCCGACGTCAGTAGGTCGACTTGTTCGTGAAACTATCTGGCAGCTGTTTTGTTTTCGAAACTGAAACCACCCATTTGGTGGTTTCACAGGATCGGTGGAAAGGAACATGGTGTGAAAAGTATTATCTTGGGCCTCGCAGTTCGTCAAATTGTCAATGACATCATGCCAAAGAATGAAACCTGTGCATTTTTCGGCGAGGACCAGTTTCAGTCTTCGTTGAGTTCGTGCTTTCGTTTCTCCTTCATCAAACAGCAGGACAGGGATACCTGTCAGGGCTAACTGCCATTCTTCCTCTGGCTTTCTCAAATACAGATTGGCCAGACACTGGCACACAAACACAAGTGTTTTGTGGCTACGAAAAACCGTTTCGACTTGGGCTATGTCAATTCGCTGCATAAGTTATTTAATTCATCTTCTAAATCCTGTCGAAAATCCGCATCGTCAAATAACCACAACTGATACTTTTGTCTGTGTCCTCTACATTAATTCGGCCCAGAGTATCATTTTTTCTGTCAGTTTTGTCCGGCTACCTTTTCTTTGGAAGATGGTTCGTGTGAAGCTTCTGAGTAGATGATATTATCTGGATAGTTCGTATCTGGAATACAGAAAGTTCTATTTTCTGAACATGACTTCACAAAGTCATCTTTTTCACAAGTATGTTGAATATTTGACATATGATCAGAAATTTCCATGTTTATGCCATTATTTGAAATCGTTTTTCCTTTATGAATATTTAATGAATTAATTCTTTCTGTTCGTCTAAACTATGAAAGGTGGAGATCCTTCTATAAAACTCAAATATTTTACACAAAAACCTTGAAAGACGTTGAGTGTATACCTTAATATCTGTATAATACTTCGTGTGGTAGATTTCTTCAGGAACTTGTGACATAACCTCCAAATAATACAAGATTGTTTTTTCTCCATGAAAATAATAAAAAACGCAACAGTTAATACATTTTATTTTTATTTTTACTAGATACACAAATTATTTATATACATTCGCATGAACGAGGTTTATGTGAACTTGTATGAAGCAACACTCTAGTAAAGTTAATTTTAAACAGAAATTTATTTTGTACCAACAATCTGAACAATATTATAAAATTTATTTCATTTCTGAATTATTTCATGTTATATCTCTGAAATCATTATCGACATTAAAAACTACGGAATTTTAACACTAACTTTCCGAAAAATAGGCTACTCTAATGTCTGTAATAAAATAGAGTATTTACGATTGAAATGAATACAATGTTACAATACTTTACACAGATACCAAAACATGTGTGAAATCTCTTTGTATGGCTAGTCCTGTTTTTAATAACTATTTATTGTCCGTGATAACGAAAATCCACTTGAAGTAAAAATGTATTATCAAGATGGCTGGTACGAGTATTGAAACTTTAAGTAAAGTAAAGTGAAGAACAACATTTCGACATTCTTATGTCATTTTCATGTCAACAAAGAGAAGTTGCAATGATTTTAATGTTGTATTCTTTTTATTGTAAATAAATATTTATACAAAAATGACGTTTTTAGACTATTTAAAGGTGGGGTAATATTACAGGTATTATTATCGAACTGATAACTCATTTTCAAAGTTATAACTGCAATGAAAGACTGTTCTACAACTTACACTCAGAGTTATAACTGCAAACAAAGGCCTATTCTAAAATATTCTAATAATTAGCTCTCCAAAGTGGTATCTAATGGTCAGTGATACCGTGAAATATATTCTGAAGTTATTGTAGGTTTTTCTAGTTATGGCAAAAGATAAATATTATGAAGGCAAGAACCCTCTGTGATTCCCCCCAGAAGCACAGTGGAATGTCGGCGGACTTATACCACAAGAAACCGGGCTTTGATACCCATGGTGGGCAGAACACAGATAACCCTTTGTGAATTTTTGTGTTTAATAACAAACAACAATGGCAACCCTTTGTAATAACCCAACATTTATTTTCGAATTGATGAACTGGAAATTCTAGGATAAGCAGGAATCCGTTTTCAGAAATACAGTATTAACCTAGTACGCTACTAATAACTTATTGCGTTATTGAACTGCTCCGAAAAATTAAAGGTTACTAAAATAAATTAAAACGAATCCTAAATATCCACAACACTTGGAACACTTTTAGGTAGGGATAATCTACTGGTCTATTTATTAGCTATATTTTTATGTATAGGCAATATCAAGCATACAACCCGATTCAACTTTATTACTCAGCACGTTATCTACTCGCCTACCCTCAAATAGAAATTCTTTTAGGCACGATTAGAGTAGATTCATCTATGAGACTTTGGACGTGATCAAATACGTCAGTCGAAAGGGTTTGATCTTCCGAGTTCAAAACTGCAATAAAATCTCAAATACATCAAGAAATGACGAAGCTGTGAGCTAAACGTTTGTGCTCTTAAAAAACAACTCAGAGGCGTACTATGAACCGCTATGCCGCAGCTAAAAATAACAGTAAGAGCTAGTTAGTATTGACCCTACAATACTGATAAACAGTATGTTTTCAAGGCGATATCGGTACAAAGATATCAGAAAATAGTATTACGATTTTAAACAAAAGGTTTAAGAGCAAAAGGGAAATAAATCTTAATTATCTGTATCCACATAATTATTCCTGTTATCGCTGATTAAACACGAAAAATAATTCACGTTAACTACTGGTTTTAGAGAAAAGTTTGGAACGAAGATTCGAATCTTGCACAACAGCGATATACGTGCGAGACAGGTTTCAAACGTTCAACGAGTTTTTTTAACGTTATTAAAACCAAATCAACTTTAGGGTTAACACTTATCTTCCAGTTCACGTCGTATTACCTTATAAGACTGAAACAACTTTTCCAATCCAAGCATGTACTTCCAAATATTTGTTTAATGTTCTTGTTCAGTTACTTACTCGTCGTTTCGCCAGCCCTTCTTTTTTTTCACAGGTACAACTTAATTACTGAAGGGCTATTCGAATTTACAGCTCTCAGCCAAGTTTACAAAATTCTCTCGAAGATATATATTACATTACATGAATAGTTAGTTGCACGAGGTGAAGGCTTATATCAACATCAGTCTTCAAGTTCTTACACTGTCCACTAGAATAGGGTGCTCTCGCTAACGCAGAAGTAATCTTACAGGCTCATCAAGATAAATAAAATCGGAGTTCGATACGCGGTTGGCACAGTCAAATATAGTCCGTTATGTAGCTTTGCATTTAACAAGAGACAAGTGAGCACAACCGTTTGTCCAACTAATTTTATCATATTGAGCAATTATATATTTCTGCCTAAAACCTGGGAGTGAAATCAGTTACTTTTCTTGTTTATTATAGTGTCGTTAAAGAAACCGTTTGTACAACGATGAACTGACGATCAAACGAAATTCACCTACGGCATTCATATAACCGCTGTCGACCTGGAAATACCGGCTTTGAAGACCCACGGGGCTGCGGAAGTATTTTGGATTTCTTTTAAAGGGCCCTTCACGCGAAGCATCAAGTTTGATGGTGAAACAAGCTTTCTTTGGTTGCTTTACCAGTTTCAGCCCTTTTGATGCTATCTTTAAAACTTTACTGACAGGAGCTAAGTGTACGATTCTTAACCCAAGATAACAAAAATTAGTACCTGAAAAGTACAGGTAACACATTTAAGACCTAATGACTACTTCAACTCATTTTGTACAACCTCACACATGCCATCCTTTAGAAAGTGTACTGACAGGAGCTAGGTGTAAGATTTTTAACCAAGATAACAAAAAGTAGTACCTGAAAAGTACAGTCAAGACATAATCGCTGCCCATGTTTACTTTGTACAACCTCTCGACTGGCCTGAACGAGACCGAAACACTTAGAGAGACCAAAGTACAACAAAAATAAAAAAGAAATTCAACGAATGAAGACATGCTTGATTGATTTTAATCAATTCAACGAATGAAGACATGCTTGACTGATTTTAATCCATTAATTTTAAACAATTATGTTATAACCTTTTTTACGGTTTGTTTTACGTAATCAATGCCAGGGTAAAAATATTTCTTCCAATCTCAAAAATCCTGACTACTGTTAACACGCTACTAATAATCTACAATGTAAAATAAGACTTGTAACCATATAGTAACAAAGTAATATTTGATTGGTGTTACATGTAAACAGCTATACTGGAGAAACTTGTTACCAAAGGAATTTGAACTTAAAACAAATAAAAAAGTCTCATAAAAGTAAAAACTATTATGAAATATATGTCGCCAGGAGACAACAGTTAAACTGTACTAGTTTTGTCTCAGTAATTTAGGTAATAGAAATATTTCGTGCACACTTGTACAAACAGACGCTATTGAAAACTATCTAAACAATTTGACACGTGAAGACTGCTTTTATGAAAGTCTTTTAAAACCCGACAAGTACAAGCGATTGATCTCCCATCAAGACTTAACCCAAGGGCATAGGGGTCAGTGAAATCTCATAGTCAAAAGGCGACGGAGTCTCAGCTCAGTGAGGGTCAAAGCTATGTAGGGAACGGCCACTAAGAGAAATAATTTTGTTTGTTTCGGATATTTACAAGGGCTATCTGGGTTAGTAGTCCCTAATTTTAAAGTGGCTACAACAGCGCTGACATCCAGCCCTTGAGCCACTCTAATAATGTAATTTCAATGTCGCTCCTTTGACACAGACCCAAAGTGCGAGGCGCGATTTTAAGGCAACATGTAAGACCTCCGATTCACAGTCCAGAACGCTGACCACTGTCCAGTCAGTCACGTGATAAATTACTTTGTTTTTTCACATATTACGTCTAAAGATTTAATTGCTTGCTTGTTTGGAATTAAACACAAAGCTACACGATGGGTATCTAAACCCGGTTTGTAGCGGTGCGAGTTTACAGACATGTGGCACTGGGAGGGACGTGTAAAGAGAAACAAAACTAAGACACTTAGCACCTTTTCAGCAAAAGCTCGTTTCTCAAACACAACAAAAGTAAACAACTTAAGTAGAATGTATCTTTATTGATTTCAATGCTGCAAGTGATAACAATTCTGATAGCACATATAAGGTAAAATTCGAATTTTAAAACCTTCGACAGCATACAAATAGCCCTTCACGAAACATCGCGTTTAACAACAAACAAACAAATTACTCCATTCACTTTATAAAAAAGATCCACAGTGGGACAGAGATAAGTGTATCGATTTTCAACACGGTTGATACCCCGCTGAATATGCTCTACAATAAACATATAAATCATAATAAACAAACACTTCATAATATTCAAGATATAAAACACTCGTTAATAAGTGGCCTTGACGTTCAGCTTTAACTTTTAGGTAGAAAAATAGAAAACTTCAATGAAATATTGGTTTTGTTTTCTTTTTTCGAATTTTGCGCACATTTACACGAGGGCTAACTGTACTAGCCGTCACTAATTTAGCAATGTAAGAATAGAAGGAAGGCAGCTTGTTATCACCACTGACCGCCAACTCTTGGGCTACTCTTTTACCAACGAATAGTGGGTTTGATCGGGACACTATAATGCCCCTACGGCTGAAAGGACTAGCATGTTTGGTGAGACGGAAATTTGAACCCGCGACCCTCGCATTACTAGTTAAGCGCCTTAACCACCTGGCCATGCAGCGCCAGAAGAATAGTAAACTTCAAGGAAATATTGGTTTTTGTTTGGTTTTTGAATTTCATGCACAGCTACACGAGGGCTATTTGTTCTAGCCGTCCCTAAATTAGCAGTGTAAAACTAAAAGGAAGACAGCTAGTCATCACCACCCACCACCAACTCTTGGGACAGTCTCATTCACCCTACAGATACGGAACTGATGCTGTGTTCGACAGAACCTTCTATCACTGTCTCGTGTTCTCAACATTTTTACTCCTACAAAGAAAAAACAATCTTCGAAAAACGACGACCACGAGACGTTTTCAGACTTATCATCGACCCTTTTTAAAAATAGTCCATTATTCATTATGTATACTAATAATTTGTAATGTGAACAACATATTACCACATGCTATTTATAAAATTATTGTACCTTTTAAAAGTAATGGATTAATATGTTTCTAGTCTTATATTTTTGTGAGGTGATAAAACTGTATACTTTCCTTGTAAGTTTATTATGCAGCAGTTAGAAAATTCTGCACAATTACTATTTAATTATATGAATTTTACTAAGTAAGTGGTGTATTATATTCACACAAGTAAGCACCATTTCTCCAAGTTATATTAATAACCTTTTGAAGTGTATGTAGCTGTAACATTCACGGTGTCCTAATAATATGATGTTAGTTTTGAATATGTAATACAACAGTTCTGCTTAGATTATATGCAGAAATTAATCTATTTTAGTAAATGTATGGTTTTAATCCTTACAATATTAATAACACAATGGATTATTTTGATCTATAAACCTTGTAACCATTACTGTGATCACACTTTGAAAGTTCCTTGGAAATAATATATTTCTACAACTGTTATTTTAACTCTTCAGAATTTGTCGAATCTCCCCTTTAAATCAAAATGTACAGTTATTCAGTTACACATTTTAACACTGAGTTATGCAACTATTTTTGCTGGGACTGAAATAATTACAACTGAATACAAACCCTTATTGATGTAAGCTGTTTTGGATGAATCAAATTACCAACACTACTATTTTTTTTCTTTCCTTGGCAGGTCATAAAAGTATTAGATGTTTTAATATTTAAAATTACTAAATTTTATAATTTGAATCATATTTTCAATACTTCAGGAATACCATTCTACAGACTGATTAATCTGCATACTTATTTTCAATCTACATCACGTAATTCTATAAAATTGTTGTGATATTTATAATTTTTTGTACTAAAATGTAACTTCCAATAAGTACTTATCTCCTTTACACAGGTCTGAAATAACCAGGCAGTTAAGACCCTCAACTCGTAATTTGAAAGTTGCTAGTTCCAATCCCCATCACACCAAACATGCTCACCCTTTGGCCGTAGGGGACTTCTAATGTTACGGTCAATCCCAACATTCATTGGTAGAGAAGTAGCCCAAGAGTTGGCAGTAAGTGGTGATGACTAGCTGTCTTCCCTCTAGTCTTACACTGCTAAATTAAGGATGGCTAGTGGAGATAGACCTCATGTAGCTTTCACGAAATTATAAAACAAACAAACAATCCTTTTACATCAATACATATTCTCATTCAATGCTGGCATCTATTTGTGAAACTTGTTTTCAAGCATGTCCTGAGTTACTGCCTCCTCTTGATTGCAAATTATTCATTAAAATTATCATGTGACAACCCTCCATCAGTAATAGTGCAAGGTATTCTCATTACGCTTATGACTTCCTCTGTTCAATTCTACCAGATATCACTTTGAGTTCTCTTAGAATCTGGAAGCATCAGGTTTTAATGAAAAGGTAAGATGGAAAGTGTGAAATGAGGTAAGAACCTTCCAGAAATACATTTACAGTTTGGGAGAATTACAACTTCCAATACAGTGCATTATGTCATATCAACAGATAGTGAGAATCTTACATTGAATAGGTGGAAGAAACAGTTTGAGGGAAGGAAAGAAGCATCCTCCAAAGTCATCCAGAGGACACACCTGAAGACAAGAAAGTCAAATTTGGAGAACTGGTGTGGGAAACTGTACGAACCAGGTGTACATTTTACCCATATAAGGAAGGATGTGGTACTCATGGGAAAACTGGAATGTAATGAGGGCTATCAATCTTCATTAGAAGAAAAGTGAGGGTACAAAATACAGTGGAGAGTCTGAAGGAACAACAACACATGAAACAGTGCAATGGATGACCACAAAGATCTATTTTCAAATGCAGACCGTAATGATTCACTCAATACAAGGCATGGTAGGGATGAAGAGCTATTCTATTCCACCTTAACCATATATGTTTTGGTTTAGAATAATGGCTACTTTGATAATACTTTTACAGTTGACTAGATGCCCCATTAGTTCTGTCAAGACAATATAAAATAAACTTAAAACAGATTTACCAGAGATCCATACAATGCAAAATAAACTTTGGAAGTACTGATGTGATTAATTATTATAGTTTACAAAAATAGAGGCATTCATGTAATCCACACCCTGCATACTGACACACTTGATGATTTATTGAGATGGAAGATTAGTGTGAGAAAATATTACATTATAAAGAACATGGACTTTACCAAACACAAGTTCTAACTTTTGATAATCTATAATTAGTTCACATGTTTACCACTTTGCAAAATAAAATTGACAAGAGGAATGAAAATTAAAACAGACTCAAAAGGAAAAAATTATTAAAATATGCACTGCAGACTCAACACATACCTAGATAAAAATTCTGCACTTTATAGGTCACAATTCTTTCAAAACAGAAACTAATTACATGATTTATGTTCTCCTTGTAGCTGACCAATCAACTTAGATGGCAATAATCCAGAAGAACATATTATTTTTGTGCCATTAATGATACAAATTCACACTCAAGTTGATACCAGGTGAACTATCCCATGAAGCAGCAGGTACCAGCTGTCATGACTCATGTTAGGTACAGCAACACCTAGAAGTCAACTAGCACGTGCCCTAGTAAGAAGTTCTGAGCTAGAATCATAAACATAACTCAGAATTTTATGTTTCATATTTATCAAGCTGAGGTACCTGTCCTTTATTTGTACATGAACTTAAACAAAATCTGGGGTGGAAGATATGATAAATTAGAAATATCTTGATTTTCATACAATTCATTTAGAACATTCATTTACTAGACTGTATAATGGTTATTATGACCCTGTAGAAAGAGGTAGTATCAATTGTAATGTCAGTAGGGTGCATTCTGTTACCTGCTTTCAACACCCAGCTCATCACATCTTTCTGCAGTGTTTCACATGATTATTTAATAGAAAACCAATGGCTACAGAAGTGTCTTACAGACAGGTCAAAGTAAGAAATTATTACAACTCAAACAACAGCTTTTCATACCAGCCTTATGGTGGCTGTTGAAATAGAAACTTCATCTCAGTTTATGCATTATTGTAACAAAGGCAGTCATCTTTGTTCATTTAATTCCTCCAAAGAGAGCCCAGCACAGTCTCTGAGATGTATATATTAAATGTTTGTCTGCTTTAGGCACACTGTATGCATGCATATTAGAAAAAATTATAAACGTGTCTTACTTTTTAGTTTAAGATCAAGACACCATCTACAAATATAATTAATGTTAACTTTATTAAAGTGTTCAATAACAGCAATAATGGGGGGTGGAGGAGTTACGAACCCTCCATTAACATGCCCCCTTTTCCAAATTATCTTCACATTTACTCTCATGAAGAAGGATAGTCATCTATTGAAAGCAGTGCTGTTTTTGGTCTTCTTTAAAAAACATTTCACACAGTTTGGTTAAGATTGGTCCAGTGAAGATAATGTAACAAGAGAAAGACAGATATTTGTGTTTTATATATATATATACACGATATAGCAATGAGGTTTATGGTATCAGTATACCAACTAATTCTACTTTCAACAAATCAAGACAAAATTTAGCTATTTTCCTTCTTTTCTCAGACATAAATACTAGTTTCATTTCCAGAACACTGAGAACAGTTGTTATTCTATTTTCCAGGTGGGTGTCAATAGTACTTCAAGTCCACTGCCATCTTTGTTGATTTATGAAAGAAAAATAAAATTAAGTACAATACAGCTTTATTATTGTCTGGTTACTCTGGTTGTTATCATCTATAATTTGATTAAACAACCTTTAATTACTTTTCATGAAGATAGGCAAAACAGCATGTATGTCAAAATACGTAAACAAAACTTTCCCAACAAGAGGCTCCTGAGTAATTGAAGTTTCACTTTACTGAATCAGGAAAATAATTTTAAAAAATTCTTGCAAGGTTTTTTTAACAGATGCCTAGAAATATCCACTTATCAACACTTGTTTCCAGTTCAGCATGTGAATGCTTTACTTGTGCATCAAATGCATTGATAAATATGTTTGTCTTTAAAAGTATTAAAGCTTATAAAGCAGTTAACTGTTTCTATTTGCAATAAATTCATTTTAAAACATTTTATCAATCAGATTTGTTTTGGAAATAATAAACATAAACACGACTTTCTTCTTTTCAAACAGAATAAGAACATGTAATTATTAGATTCATTATGTTTGACAATCAAACACATTCATCGCTACCAGATATGTGAAGAGAGAAAAGAATATTGTTTTTCACATGCCCTGGATCCCTCAGACCCATGGGGTTCAACATGGTCACCACTTCACACATGCCAAAACAGCTATTGACCTGTGGTGAACTGGTGCTTTACTTCTACCACCTATTTTTCAGTATAATTAATTCTATTAATAAATAATTGAAAACATTACTATTTATTTTTTTACCCATCTGTAAAAGCACAGTTAATTTTTTTTGCCACATAGAAAACTTTTAACACATTTTAAACAGTTTTGGTGATTATAAAATGCAGTTTTTCCAAATGGTGAAAATGTAAACACATTTTAAACAGTTTTGGTGACTATGAAATACATTTGGACACTGGTGTATTAGACCTAAAAGCACACCCACTCCCACAGCTTTTTAAAGAACCACAATTATTCCAATGTTCTGATTTCATTCCAGTTAGAAACTTACTTTTAAATAGTATATATAATCATTTAAATTGGTGTGTTGGACTAAGGATTCTTTTACAATGGGTGTTTGCCACATTTTGGAGATAAATTCAAAAATAAATGAACAGCATGCATTCCACTTATTTTAAAATATGTTCAAAACAAGTGAAACATGACAAATTCTTCACACTACATGTATCACAACTGGATCTAAATACTGTATGGTTCTCTTCTTGACAAAATCCATTTTAGCCAAATTCAATTGGTTTAAAATGCAGTTGACAAGCCAAACTATTTTTCTCTATTTTAAATGATTCATTTCACATTTTCTAACTTCTCTCTGACTGAAACTCTCTTTTCCTTCGTTTTACTTTTGGATCACTTCCTACTCTGTGGTCTTTTATATGGTTGTTGACACTTTTATTTCTTGCATTGAGGCATTCTAGAAATCTCTGTAGCCTTGATATGAATTACACAACTTTCAATAACCTTCTGCTTTCAACTTTCTTACTGTGAAACAAAACAGTCATGAAATATTAACTCACAAAATTAACACTACTTACATTAAACAGTGTATTCTATCTTATAACACTGAACTTATATTTTCTAGTCACTACACTACTTGCCATTGATTGAAAACACTTAAAGTTTGTTGTAATGCAGTTTTGAAGAGGAGGAAAAGAGAAAGTGGACCAGTTTGAACAATTCTTGAATTTCAAAAGATAACTTAATTTTAGTGAAAATACTTGATCAAAACTTTGAATTTTTTTGTATACAAAATACTAGTAATATTTACAGAAAGCTAGTCAGATTTTGTGAAGATACACATATCATTTTAAAAGTTACAGTGTGGAAACTGATGATTATGAACAAAGTCACACAGAGTGAGTCTGTAATGAAAGGGTTCATTTCTTTTGTTCCTATCCCCTCTAACATGACATTTTAAGAAGAGAAATGTAGTTCCTCTATCCAGTAAGTATTTATTGCACTGGCTACTGAACCTTACACGTGAGGTTGTACTAATTATATATAAGGAGTGTTATACGTATAGCGCTTGATCTGTGTTATGACTTCACTGCCATATCTCTGCTATTACGATAATTTTAATGAAAGAAACATTGTACAGCCAGTGTGATTTTGTGAAAAATTGCATAGTGAACAAATGATGACTGGAAATGTATGATCCAAAATAATTATATTTAGTGTAATTGTTATTTCTAACTGTCGTGTATCAAATAATATAGATCTTTTAAAAATGTTAAGACATGTTTTGATTGAAGTTTTGTAGAAATCTTATAGATTTTGTTAAGATTCAATTGAGCCTTTTTCAATTAAATTTTGAGTTTATTTTGGTGAGTTTGTGCTTTTAATAATGACATTGATTTATCATTTATCTTACAGCGGTATGTCTGCGGACCTGAAAGTTTAAAAACCGGGTTTCGATACCCATGATTGGCACAGCACAGATAGTCTCTTGTGTAGCTTTGTGCTTAATTCTAAACAAATTAAATTAGCTTACAAGTGTTACGAATTATTAATTAAAAAGAGTTTCCAAATTACTTGAAACTTAAATTTAGTTGTTAATTAACTATTAATATGTATGAAATTTATATTTGCTAACAAGATTGATATTCACAATTTCCTCTTTTAACACAAATATATTTTATTATATAAACATAAAAATAATACAATTTATAATAACAGTTATTACTAATAATTATTACAAATGACGGCTAAAAAGAACAGTTTTACAGACAGTATTGAGTCTTATATCCGGTCTGGAACCGAATATTCTATCGACGATACACGACGAGCAAATTAATTCTGAGTAAATATTGTCACACATCTTGATTAAGTTAGTTAGTTTGGTTGGCGTCTATACTAATGACGCCTTTCTTAGATAGCTTCACAATCATACGAGTTAACTTCTTTCGGCGAGGAGACATTTAATGTCCTCGTAAATAATAACGTCCGAAGTATCTTCACTGAAGTTGAACGGTTGATAATTTTCGAAATCTATAATGTTTCTGGTCAAATTCTGTAGTTTTCCGATTAAATATAGATGTTAATCACAGTTATGGCTTCATACACCTATAGCTACACTGACTGTAGCTGTCCAATAATAATATTTTCTCTTGACTCATGGTTGGCTGCTTTTATACAAATCACGCGAGTTTTCCGAAAGTCTACTTTACAACAATGATCCACCTGTTAACTGTGATGAATATACGTCACACACAAAAAGACTAGTTTTGTTTGTTTTGAATTTCGCGCAAAGCTACACGACGGGTATCTGCTAGCCGTCCCTAATTTAGCAGTGTAAAACAAGAGGGAAGGCAGCTAGTCATTACTACCCACCGCCAACTCTTTGGGCTACCTTTTCCAACAAATAGTGGGATTGACTGTCACATTATAATGCCCCCACGGCTGAAAGGGCGAGCATGTTTGTGTGACAAGAATTCGAACTCGCGACCCTCGGATTACGAGTCGAGTTCCTTTACCACCTGGCTACATGCTGGCCCCTATAAAATCCATGAGCAGCCCCCATGGTTGGCTGCTTTTTATACAAATCACGCGAGTTTTCCGAAAGTCTACTTGACAACAATGATCCACCTGTTAACTGTGATGAATATACGTCACACACAAAAGACTAGTTTGGTTTGTTTTGAATTTCGGCAAAGCTACACGACGGGTATCTGGGCTAGCTGTCCCTAATTTAGCAGTGTAAAACAAGAGGGAAGGCAGCTAGTCATTACTACCCACCGCCAACTCTACAATTCTTTCCAACAAATAGTGGGATTGACTGTCACATTATAATGCCCCACGGCTGAAAGGGCGAGCATGTTTGTGTGACAAGAATTCGAACTCGCGACCCTCGGATTACGAGTCGAGGTTCCTTTACCACCTGGCCATGACGGGCCTATATAAAAGAAAACGATACAGAAACATGCTTGTAGGCATTAAAATGTACAATGGTAAAGCCGTTACATATCCCTTTCACATTCCTTTAAAGCTAACATTATTCCACTTAAAATGCAAATTATTTTTCATTCCATAGAAGACGTGGCATTTAGTATGTCAGGTTGCATATTGGAAAGTCCAACGTTCGAGAACACACAATGTTGTCATACATGATTTATACCAGCAGCAGTGAATATTTTACAAAAGCAGTAGTTCAGTGTCGGTACATTCCGTTAAAGGTATGCAGTGGGTGCTGCTGAATGATTCACTCCCACCCACATCTAACCACCAGTTGTAAATTAGGAACGATTGCTTCCGAACCTGGAGATTTCTAATATAGTCCTTTAACTAATGTATTGCTTGAAGTGTCGAACAGGTTAAAAATATCAAACTTCAAATATTTTAAATATTTTTTTTAGAAAAGAAAAGAGTTAATGAAAGCTGTTGGGACAAAATAATTAATATATACGTATCTTTATCTGATGCATTTATTGAAAGACACAAAATTGTATTAGCATGTGAAAGCGCGTATCAAAATACTTCAGAAGCAAATCTTACTTTAATAGTTCCGTTTTAAGTTTACTTATTGGTTAAGTATTATTTTATTACATGTAACTGGTTTTACGGTAACGAAGATTATTATTTAAAACAGATACAAAGTTTTGGTCATTAGTGTGATCACACTATATACACATCGGGTTCGGCCCAACATGGCCAGGTGGTTAAGACGCTTGACTCGTAATCTGAAAATCGCGGGTTTGAATCCCCGTCGCACCAAACATACTCGCCCTTTCAGCCGTGGGTGTGTTATACTACGACGGTCAATTCCACTATTCGTTGGTAAAAAGAGAAGCCCAACAGTTGGCGGTGGGTGATGATGACTAACTGATCTTCCTCCAGTCTTACACTGCTAAATTAAGGACGGCTAGCGCATACATCCCTTGTGTAGCTTTGCGCAAGATAAAAACCACAAGAAAACAAACACATCGGATATCGTAGAATTACCACCAGCAGGGCGTAGATCTGGGGAATAGGGATACATCCCCTTCATTTTAGGTAGGGGACGGTGCATGCAATCATCTCCCCTACAGTTTGGTCAGTTGAATTGTTTTATTGCATCACAGGCTCACAAATTTGTGTTTGTTCTTGTGATTCTCGTGTTCTTGCCAATCGAATTACATAATTGGGCTTAGATGTAGGCTTTTTCAGTAACCTAAATGTACATCTTAATATAGGTATGGCCGAGCGCGTTAAGGCATGCGACTCGTAATCTGAGGGTCGTGGGTTCGCGTCCGCGTCGCGCTAAACATGCTCGCCCTCCCAGCTGTGGGGGTGTTATAATTTCACGATCAATCCCACTATTCGTTTGTAAAAGTGTAGCCCAAGAGTTGGCGGTGGGTGGTGATGACTAACTGCCTTCCCTCTAGTCTTACACCCCTAAATTACGGACGGCTAGGTGTAATGGGCTAACAACCTACTCACTTAAAACCCTGTTACGGAAACCGCAGTGATTGCGGCCCCATGTTCCTTTAAGGAATTGAGTGGCAGATGATGATGATGAATATAGGCATCTTTCTAAACTTTTCGATCTCAGCGATAGTTCGTAAGTATCATTCAGTAACCCCAAGTATACATGCAAGGCTTTGCAAGCACTATCACAGAATCTACCTACGTCTTGTACGTGGTGTAAGATTAAGTAAACTTTTCATCACAACAGATTGAACAGAGCATGAAATTCGAAAATATCACTCCCCAAGCATAAACTCCTGTTATTTTTAGATCTGGTAGGCAATTTGTAGCTTGTAGCTGCATCAATCTCGTATATTGTGCGGTTTTCCTAAGCCATTTGTTCTTATGAATGTCCAGCCAGTTTTATTGTCGAACATCTTACTCTCTCCCAGCTGCCGAAGTCGCTGACCATAGTGTACGTTTAGTGTACAGTTAACGACAGGTTCGGGCTGCTTGGATCCAGACGTGCCCCACATCACCTCCCCCCTATACGCTCCCTTTAGTCTGAGCCTCGATTTTACAACAGGGCTCATTAGATCTGTGTTTGTGGCCTCATTAATCCATGAAATTTCAAATTATCACTGCCCTCTAATAAAGTGCTTGTGCTTTACGATAATACGGTTTTATTTAATAGACGTGCTTATAGACATTATATCACAACGTGTTTGATGAGCTTTTAACAGAAATATAATATATTTGTGATTGTTTAAGTATTTTCGAGAAACTTGCAATTACTTGTGTTGTAACTATCACACATTATTGTCCAGCGATGCCCAGGTGGTCAGTCGGCTCGGTAGTCCACCCAAGTGGTTGCAAAATCATCCTACCCCCATCGGGTGTATAAAATCTACGACCCTGTGCCAAATAGACTTATTTTCTTCGCTAAGACTAATAATCTCCTGGCAAATATTCAGAAAGCCTCCCGACGTCAAACTGCTAATCACCTCGTTTGAGTTACTGAATCTCCATTTCAAACTTTTAACCGGAATCAGGTAGCCGTATTCCTTGATGTCAGGCAAGCTTTTGATTCGGTGTGGCATAACGCTCTCCTCTCTAAGCTTTTCTCCATGAACAGTCCGTATACCTTTACCCGTTGGATAGGTAGCTTTCGCCAGAGTTAAAGTTAACAATGAACTCTCTCACTCGTTTCCCATATTAGCGGGAGTCCCAAGACTCCGTGCTCAGCCCTTTGCTATACTCCTCTCTGTGAATGGCATTCCTTTCCATGCCATTACTCACACTCATGATTCACAAAACGCCGATGGCATAGCTGTTTGGAGTACGTCTACTAACCCGCTAATCGTGTACAGACTACCATCACGCAATGGTGCGACAACTGGCAGGAAGCACTTAATCCCCACAAATCTCAAGCCATTTTATTTTATAGATGCTTTAAAAGTAAAAGAAAAGAATGTCCAAGGCACAACTTAAAGTCCATAATACTGTGATCCTCTTTCTCAAAATCTGTTAAATTTCTAGGTGTCCATTCTAATTCTAAACTCACTGGCAAACCCATATTAACATGATTGCATCACGTTTCAGTCAACGCATCTCCTTCCTTTGAAGGATTAGCGGTATAAACAAACGTACCCCCTCAAACTATGATATTCTGAATAAATTAGACCCTCTGTCGAGTACAGTTGCATGCTACTCTGTAACATGCCCGACTCTCTCACCAAAAAAATTACAAACATTACAATACATGTATACTACTACTGCCTTCCGTTTGCCATGCTACACTCCCCATTGTTACCTCGATAAAATACACAACATATCACCTATTAAAACATCGCTTACTTCAACGAGTCACTAAATTTTACAAACGAAGCAGTAAACCATAACTCGCTTACAACCCAGTTTACCGATCTATCAGCTACCCCTCCTCTTGGCAAACGCACATTTCACCCAATAACATTCTCTCAACCTTATTTACATAATGTCTTTTATCTCAATTTAGTTATGATTATCTTGTCCAATTATCTTTTTTCTTTACAGGTCAAGCACCAACCAGATATATTTTTCGGCAGAATCAAGAACTATTAACTCCCAACCTTAGTTTAGACCTTCCCATCCATATATATTTTGGCATCTGGTTTGTGAAAGTGGGTCTCTCTCGTGGCACTCCCTGTTTTCCTTCCACAGCTAAATTATCAGGTATTAGAATTAACCGATCCCTGACCTCGTATTTCTTTTGTTTTTCCATGGAGTCAATGTTTAACCTCTCGCAAAACACCAATGGACCTTTGCCACCAGTTGACTGCATAATCTAGTTAACTTTAAAATGTTGTAGGTATAGATATTAATCACCAGCCCAACTAAATCTAACTTCGCGTGTAGGTTCGAAGAAGTCTTTTGAGCGTTTCTCATTGTTTTTGCATCTCTTCTTGAGATGCAAAGTGTGAAATCGAAATACCTGCCACGAATTTTATTTTGTATTTTAATGTTTTTTGGTTGTTTTTTCAAAAATTTACTGCTTCTAGATTAAGCTCTCCGAGATATAGTTGATTAATAAGTAATGAATCAAAAACTTATGCGATATAACTTCTTTCATAATTGTTTATAAAATTTAATGCTTTTCGAGCATGTAACATTAATCGTATGATTTTTATTAGAAGACTGGTAAGAGATTTCGATGACTTAACATCAAAATATTGACATGAGCATTTAACTTTGACCTGTCGTTTGTACTAAATAACAAAAAGGATGGGAGTACTTAAGGAAACTGAGATTACATCATGTCTCTGGAAGATAACTTAAGTAAAGGAGTTAAAATTGGTGTCCCCATTTGTCTCTTGAAAGTGCTCATGGTGTGTTTTGTACTTTGTGAAAGATTCAAGTCAATTGATAAGGTATTTATCGACCTATAAAATGGGTCAGGATTACCATGAGCCATTATTTTCAGCTATCCGTGTCAAAGGTGGTTTCAATAACAACCCCACTGATCAACAATTCATGGCGACACAGAAAAGGCTATTTTCATATCACAGTAGAGTGGGAGACCTGGGCAATTATACCCTCAACAACAAAAACATTTGTACTGTGTTAATTGATGTTGATGTTGTAGCTGACGCTCCCACTGTCACTGCATGTTCAGATATTTCAGTCATCAAAAAATATGACCTACTTTATTAAAGTCAGTCATAAATGGGCATGATTATGCTAAAGTACCAAATTTAATAAACTGTATTTTTACAAGGACATATCAATGTTCTATAATGAAGAGTATAAAGTTTGAATGGTTAACAAAAAAAACCAAGAAAGCTTGTGTTGTGGTGTACACATTGTCCAATAAAGAAAGAAAAGCTTTTGTACCTAAAACGACAGAGAGGCTTGAAAAGGTATCTTCAAGTGTTGTAAAATATGTAAGGAAACTGAAGAATGTGTTCATCATTTATTAAAGTCTGCATGTGATAACCTTCCATAACCAAGTTGTATTTTGTCTCTGATTTCTTCTGATGTACTCTCAATCTTTCAAATGTGAATCTGTTTCTAACACTTAATGATTGCATGTTTGATACTGTTGTTATCAACAACCATTCACATCTCTGATAAAAGTTATTTCTCAATTCTTTGTTAAGATAATACTATACTATCCATGGAAACAGTTCAATGATAAACTAACAGGACGAAACATAATTTGAGAATTGTCAGAATTTATTCTTTTTTAAGCACCAGTAACAATACTTTTAATCCTGAGACACAAACTGTAAGAGTGTGCTTAAATAAAAGTCATTTTAGACCCACACTTTACAGTTGTAGTAATAAACTACCAGATGCAACACAGTGTGTGTGCTTCAATTTTGCAATTGAATAATCATCCGATAAAATCTGTTTAAACTTTCAAACTGCTGCCACACTGAGACAGATCATAAACTAAAATACTCAGCAACGATCTGTAGTTTTACAGCCGGATAATGGAAAGTGTCTACGTTACTTTTCCTCTACCCACAGCTTCTAAGTCACTTTCATTACTTGACAGAGGGTCTGGTTACATTCTTCACGAAGAACTTTATATGCACGTGTCAGTAAAGGAAAAGTATTTGACCTAACTTTATGCCCTTTGTTAATGTATATATACCCTTGTTCGACCCGTAAGACTCGCTGATTGTTATTAGATTTTCCAGGCTTCAGATACTCAGATGTCATTTTAATATTACGTCACTGTAAACCTTCTCTTTCCCAATATCATAATAGTTTACTTTACAACTCTTTCTATTAGATTTTGAGTCCGGGCTAGTAGATCTCTGGATTTTGGAGCTATCGAATCTACTTCGATTCCGCGCGATACTGTAAAATATTCCCTACACTATAATATATTGGTGCGTTATAAGAGTGACAGTGCATCCCTTAGCGGGCTTTGCATCGCCTGGTGGTTAGTGCCCAAGACTCGCAATCTGCTGGTCACATGATCGAAACCCGTACTCGAACGTAGTCATCCTTTCAGCCTTCGGAGCGTTGTATGTGACGATCAATCTCGCTTTTGTTGGTAAAGAGCAGCCCAACAGTAGACGGTAGGTGGTGTTGAGTTAATTGTTACCTTCTAGACTATCACTTCAATATTAGGGACGGCTAGGCTTGGTGGTTTTCTTAAAAATATAAATACTTTAACAGGAAACAGAACCGTTTACACGTTTTATTCATTTATTCCAAAATCTGACTTCGTAGAAATTAGAATCAAACGGTATTCTAACCCACGCCTCTGGAGAATCGGAGGTTCCAATCCTGACAGGTTCAGTTTTACATCTGGTTACTTCGGTTCTGAATAAACTATTGTTTAAAATAAGCAGTTAATCATAAATACAAACTTTAAGCGTGTTTTCAGTTTGTCTTTTATCGTCAATCAAACTTTTAAACGTCCATACGTTATGTTGTCTGTCAGAACCAAAAGGAAACAGCTGTTTCACTGTTGACTTAACAGTAATCCTCTCAACCTGTCTTTACTGTATTAAGATGTAATTAACTCTGTCACATATCTGTAAACCTAACCACATATTATTCTCTGTATATTGTGTAAAACAAACCGAGGAAGTATTCAGCCAGAAAACTTAAACAGAAAACACAGTTCGAGCAGAGTCTGTCTTCACCCAACTGATTAATTTGTCGGTTACGACTATCAAAGGTTGTACGTCACAACCAGTTTACCAATGTTCAGAATCAGAAAACATCCAAGTATGTCTTGCACGTTCATACAACATGAAGTGTATGTGTGTATTTCTGGTTCTATCCTTGGCTCATAATTCAAGCCTGTTGTCTGTTTGTAACGTTGTTTCAATTCTAACACAGTTGTTCCTACTCATTACACTTCTCCCTTCGTAACTGGAAAAGAAAAGAAAAACATTTATTTAAGTTGTTACACGGATACTGCCATAGCTTGTCTCTATAATATTAAATAGAACATAATACAACATTCACACTTTACTGTAACTTTACCTTCTGTGGATCGTTAAAATGTGACACAGAGAAGCCCAACACCAAGAGACTGAAATGGGTAAGTACACTTATAGATTATATTAACAGTACCTTGATGAGAGGTGTATAATAACAGGAAAACTGTTGAATAAGCCAAGGAAACGCATAGATAAAAAAGAAGAAAGACTGGTATATAAAGACACAAAGACTAATAGGTAAAGACAGACAGGCGGATAGATAAAGACAGGAAAACAACCTAATAAAGATAGGAAGATGGACAGGTAAAGACAGCTGAACTTTTAACACATTGAAGCACCTCTTATTGTTATTGTTGATCGGTTGTGACTAATGAACAATGATTTTATTTATTTTTCGTCTTAAAATGAAAATATATAAAATAACTAAAAGGTTATGAATAAATCTGAGGAATGTGAAATATTAAAAACAGAGCACTTTGCAACAGATGAGATCAAAACAAAATGTTAGAATACCAAAAGAAATGAATACAAAGTTAGAGACTTGGAACTGATTAAATATCCAACTAATAAATAAATTCACTAATGGAAGAAAGCATGAAAATATTGATGTTGAATGAGAAATTCCCTGTGGGAACACGAATCTTAATGACCAGGTGAGAAACGCCATAGAATGCAGCCGTCTCTATCTTTGGCCCACAAATCACGAGAAACGAAAGACAAATAATCGTCAACACCCTCCGCAATAAAGTTGTTGTTTAACATCATATCGAACAATCTAATCGACGATCATACTTATAAAGCACCCTCAGCTGTAAAAAAAAAAAAAAAGAAACGTCTTTAGTATCATGGTCGCTCGAACTTTCGACTTTTCAATTGCTTGACCCTCAAATATGGAGGAGAAAATCAAACTGAATGTTGTAGGCCAGGAGTCACCAAACTACGGCCCTCGAGGTAATTTTGACCGGCCCGCCAGCAGCTAGCCGCTTGAAAATAAAATATCCGACTGTCATAACAAAATAAATCACACCGATGGTCGCTTCAAGCTGACAAATACAAGACGTTATGATAAAAAAGAAACAAGGCTGTCACGCGCATTTTAACCAATAGGAAAATTCTTCTTTCGTCCTTGCTGCCCGTTTATTCATATCGAGGCACGTATCTATAAAGCAATTGATTTCGAAAACAAGTACTTCGAAAACAAAACTTTCAGACCAGCGAAGAAAACTCACCGAAGAACAGCCAGTAGTTCCACCACCAAGACCACGTTTCTCAGTTGCACCAATGGGCTTCAAGTGTGGAAACAAGTTCATGATGAAGTTACCACCCGATCTACAAGACTGCAGCTAACATTTTCCACGTACACCATCAACGTAGTTCATCAGTTTTTTTTGTTTTTTTAATTTTTTTTCCAGCTACTTCCGGGCACGGTCTGGGTAGATTATTCGGCGCCCAGGCCGTGAAAGTGGGTTTTCTCAGGGCACTCCTGTTTCCCCACAGCAAAATCTCTGGCATCGGACTTGTAGGTCCCAGCCTCATTCTGAAAAGGGCCGTTTTCCCAGTCAAGGGTATCTAATCAATTACAGTAAATTTTAAACCAATTGCCAGCCGCCAGTGTACTCTATCCTCGAGCCGAGGTCTGGCTCACTTCACTTTCGCTGCTTTCTGTCCAGTTCTCCCGTCCTTCCTCTCACTCACAAATACACCACTACATTTTTTTTTGAAATGTTAAAAATAAAGTAAAAATTCCACGGATATCTTAAAACATTTCTCATGTAAGGGGACGAAGAGAAACTACAAAGTTCCTGAACACCCCAGTTGGGGAGAGAACTCTTCTGATTTCTCTCTCTCTAAACTGAACCCTGCCACGTTAGTTTAGTTTAGTTAGTTTAAACAAGTACAGACTTAACCCCTCGTCCCATTGACTCGTCTTGTAAATTCAGCGGGCTTGGGTTACCGCTTCAGCAAGCTCATTTCTCTTAGTAGTCGGGTTATGAGTTTTCGTAACTCGTTCTTAGGTAAGTGTCGTGGCAAACGTACGTTTCAATATATTTTGTTTGTGCGTTCTTGGACCAGTACAATGCTTTTCTTACAGCGTTCTGTGTTTTCATTTTCAGATCCTGTTTTTAATCACCCATCGTTATGGCTGCTTTTAAAGAAGAAAATTGGACTCTGAGTGTCGTGAAGAATGGGAGAAAAGCACTTCTTTGTGGAAACAAGAAAACAGAAAGCTACTTGTGTGATATGCACAGAAAGTGTTGCCATTTTAAAAGAGTATAGTCTTCGGCGTCACTATGAAACAAAACATCGATCAACATATTTGAAATTTTCAGGAAAGTTCCGTTCTGAGAATTTGAATCCATGATACGTGTTTTTTGAATCTCAAAAAAGAATCTCTTCACGAGAAAGTTTGCTGAAAATGAATCTGTCACTCGTACAAGTTACAAAATAGTGCATAGGATGGCAGAGCGAGGAAAACCTTTATTGATGGCAACTTCATCAAATGGTGTATGATGGAAGCAGCAAATGAATTGTGTCCTGAAAAGACAATTTCTCTGAAAGTATCAGACTTTCAGCAACTTCAGTTGTACGAGAGCAGAAGAACTTGGAGAAAACATCGCATTACAGATACGCCAAAAGCCAGAAACTCCCTATGGTATTCTCTGGCACTGGATGAGATCAACTGATCTCTCGAGTACGTCACAACTTCTCGTGTTCATTCGTAGAGTTAATTTGGACTATCAGATCACGGAAGAGTTGGCATCAGTTTGCAGCATGCATGGAAGAACAACTGGAAAAGACCTTTTCATGGAAGTGCATAAAACTTTGCAAGTCTATAACCTTCAGTGGAATCAGGTTAGAGGTGTAACAGTTGATGGAGGGAAGAAACATGGCTGGGTAAAGACGGGTCTGGTGGGGCTGATCAGAAAACAGTTGGAAGATCTTCAACTCTGAAGCGCTCTGTTCATACACTGCATCATACACGAGCAAGCACTCTGTAGAAAAGACTTAGATATTTCTGCGTACTGAAACAAGTCATTTCTGCAGTGAGTTTCATTCAGGGTCATGCACTTAATCATCGCCAGTTCAAGGTGTTTCTGAAGAAATTGATTCGATTTCTGTGACTTGCCTTATCACACGGCGGTGAGGTGGCTCAGCTGCGGTAAAGTCTTGCCTCGTTTTTATAAGCTGAGAAGAGAAATAGATATAATTTTTATCGAGAAATATAGAGCCGATCCACTTCTGTCGGATCCAACCTGGTTGTCAAAGTTGTCAATTTTGATTGACATCACATGAATGAATTGAACTTGAAACTTCAGGGGAGAATAACTTTGCCTGTGTTCTCTATAGAATCATTAAAGGATTTTGGAGAAAGCTGTCATTGTTTGAAGCACATTTGGGAGGAGGAACCTCTCTCATTTTAGTGTTTCAATGAGTTTCATGCTGGAATCACAGAAGATGTCAACCTGGAGTTTCAGAAAAGATTATTGGTGATTTAAATATGCATTTTTAGAGAGATTTTGGATCTCGACAGAATTGAAAGTGACGTTCTCCTTTTCAAAATTCTTTTTGATTGTGTTCATTGATGACGTGTCAGTGGAACTTCAGCTGGAGGTCATGTGATTTGCAAGGAAATGACTTGTTGAAAGCAAAACATTAGAGAGGAGCAGCTTATTGCATTTTACAGCTGCATACCTAATGATGATTTTCCAAAGCTGAAGCAGTACGATCTGGTATGGCATGAATGTGCGGAACTACTTATGTCTGTGAACAAAGCATTTTCAAAAAATGAAGTATGTGATGTCGGTACGTTGATCAAGGTTGACTGATGAACATTTGAAAGCAATTCTAATGATTGAATGCAGCAATTCAGAACCGAACATTGAATATATTTTAAAAGCCAAACGCCAATTTCATAAATCTCACTAACTTTTTTGCAGCTTAGTGAAATTTAGATGTGTACTCACTATGTGCGATATGACAATTGCTTTTGCTAATGTCACCTTCTTTGATAACCTTTTGGTAAATAAAAATGTTGGTTGTATTTCTGTTTGGTTCTAGCTCAGGGGTGCAAACTTTTCTCAGGGCAAGATTACTTAGGGAATTAGAAGCACGGGCCGCATGATCATTATATTCAATACTCACAAGCTAAAACAAGCTCTCTATAAAGACTTTACACTAAGTTTAGGATACCACATTAACCACGTGGGAGTAGCATGCAATACACACATATAATAAAACAAATAGAAATACAACCAACATTTTTTACTCGAACAAAATAATTATGACACACCTACACTCCCGGCAACAGGCCTAGTTACAAGGCAATAAAATGTTAAACGAAAGAGGTCGGAGAAGGCGTAGCCACACATTAATCAAAATATGTTGTTTTTTAAAAAACGAAATATTAGATTTTCTCTTCTCTAATCTTCGGTAAAACGTTCCTGATTTCCTTATGTAAAATAGAGTTATGCGGCAGTGATTATAATTTTAAAATTTATCGTAAAATATTTGTACAACACAAACTTGAGAGTACGCATACAATATTCACGTGCTTGAGTAAAACGTATATTTACAATAACACTCATTACAACTTGTTTGCTCACGTTTGTTGTAAAAGTTTCACATCCGAAACGCCCCTGTTAAAATCACCAGTAATTGTTATGAAAGGCACTACAATATGATTGTTTCTGCTATAACACAGATTGAGCTCTGAAAGACACTCTTTTGTTGATATTATTTGTTTTTTGTTTCTTTCTTTTGAATCTCGCGCAAAGCTACTCGAGCTATCTGCGCTAGCCGTCCCTAATTTAGTAGTGTAAGACAAGAGGGAAGGCAGCTTGTCATTACCACCCACTGCCAACTCTTGGGCTACTCTTTCACCAACGAATAGTGAAATTGACCGTCACATTATAACGTCCCCACGGCTGAAAGGGCGAGCATATTTGGCGCGACCGGGATGCGAACCCGCGACCCTCAGATTACAGTCGCATGCCTTAACGCTCGGCCATGCCGAGCCGTTTAATTGTTTCTGAGAGAAATGGAAGATGGTTCTAAACCAAACAACAATGTTGTGGAAGCATTTATCGGTTATTTTCTTCCGTTACAGAGTGAAGAGTGGCCCTGAAGAAACAATCTTCCACTTTATGTTAGTTGGTAGAACACTAGCTTGTAATGCGAGTGGTCCAAGGCTCAAATCTTGTACGCAAAAAAAAATAATAAAAAATTATTTCAGTTGTCAAGAAAATAAATATGGGTTTGCATTCACAACTGGTAGCAACATGTGATGATTTTTTAACACACGTAAGTTAATGAAAGATTTTATGGTCATAGATGAAGCGATGGCTGTTTTCTGAATACAAAACAGGAACCTGGATGTAGTACAGATCGGATCTCTGTGTTTTGTAACATGGACCTACATGAAGTGATGAATTTTTTTGAACACATAACAGGAATTTGGATATCGTAAATGTTTGTGAGGCAGATCAATGAACCATATACTGTTATACATATTTTGGTGTTTGAAATTTCAACTTGAATTGCACTTTCCAGGTTACATGAACTAAACAGTAAATCAAGAGATCCTCTGGGTTGAGACATAATACTCTCTATTTCAGACACGCAATCTAGAAGACAGCCACCAGTATTCACCACCTAAACAGAAGGATTGGATATTACAGTATAACGCTGCTACAGCTGAAAATGCTAAGCATGGTAAATGGTATGTCGCTGCTAAACCTTGGGCCTTTCGATTCGAAA
>NW_027467782.1:12797622-12891061 GCF_004210375.1 Tachypleus tridentatus | reverse complement strand
GATCAGACACTCATTCCATCAATTCGATCACATATTTTGATCAGACACACATTCCATCAATTTCATCATCACATAGTTTGATCAGACACACATTCCATCAATTTGATCACATAGTTTGATCAGACACTCATTCCATCAATTTCATCACATAATTTGATCAGACACTCATTCCATCAATTTCATCACATAGTTTGATCAGACACTCATTCCATCAATTTGATCACATAGTTTGATCAGACACTCATTCCATCAATTTCATCACATAGTTTGATCAGACATTCATTCCATCAATTTCATCACATAGTTTGATCAGACACTCATTCCATCAATTTCGATCACATAGTTTGATCAGACACATTCAATCATTCCATCAATTTGATCACATAGTTTGATCAGATCAGACACTCATTCCATCAATTTGATCACATAGTTTGATCAGACACTCATTCCATCAATTTGATCACATAGTTTGATCAGACATTCATTCCATCAATTCGATCACATAGTTTGATCAGACACTCATTCCATCAATTTCATCAGACACACATTCCATCAATTTGATCACATAGTTTGATCAGACACACATTCCATCAATTTCATCACATAGTTTCATCAGACACTCATTCCATCAATTTGATCACATAGTTTGATCAGACACACATTCCATCAATTTCATCACATAGTTTGATCAGACACTCATTCCATCAATTTCATCACATAATTTGATCAGACACTATTCCATCAATTTCATCACATAGTTTGATCAGACATTCATTCCATAAATTTGATCAACAGTTTGATCAGACACATTCTTTCAATTTCATCACATAGTTTGGATCAGACACTCATTCCATCAATTTGATAACAAAGTTTGATTCAGACACTTATTCCATCAATTTGGATCACATAGTTTGATCCAGACACTCATTCCATCAATTTGATCACATAGTTTGATCAGACACTCATTCCATCAATTTGATCACATAGTTTGATCAGACACTTCATTCCATCAATTCGATCACATAGTTTGATCAGACATTCTCATTCCATCAATTTGATCACATAGTTTGATGAGACACTCATTCCATCAACCTGATCACATAGTTTGATCAGATCACTCATTCCATCAATTTCTCATCACATAGTTTGATCAGAGATTCATTCCATCAATTTCATCACATAGTTTGATCAGACACTCATTCCATCAATTCATCACATAGTTTGATCAGACACTCATTCCATCAATTTCATCAGCACACATTCCATCAATTTGATCACATAGTTTGATCAGACACTCATTCCATCAATTTCATCACATAGTTTGATCAGACATTTTATTCCATCAATTTCATCACATAGTTTGATCAGACACAATATTCCATCAATTTGGATCACATAGTTTGATCAGACACTCATTCCATCAATTTCATCACATAGTTTGATCAGACACTCATTCCATCAGTTTGATCACATAGTTTGATCATACACTCATTCCATCAATTTGATCACATAGATTGATCAGACACTCATTCCATCAACTCGACTACATAGTTTGATCAGACACTTCATTCCATTAATACCTGATCATATAGTTTGATACAGACACTCATTCAATCAATTTGATCACATAGTTTGATCAGACACTCATTCCATCAATTTCATCACATAATTTGATCAGACACTCATTCCATCAATTTCATCACATAGTTTTGATTTCCTCAAACACTCATTCCATCAATTTCATCACATAGTTTGATCAGACACTCATTCCATCAATTTGATCACATAGTTTGATCAAACACACATTCCATCACCCGATCATCACATACTTTTGATCAGACACTCATTCATCAATTTCATCACATATTTCATCATCAGACAACATTCCATCAATTTGATAACATAGTTTGATCAGACACTCATTCCATCAATTCGAAAGAATAATTTTGATCAGACAACATTTTCCATCAATTTCATCACATAGTTTGATCAGACATTCATTCCATCAATTTCATCACAAAGTTTGATCAGACACTCATTCCATCAATTTCATCACATAATTTGGTCAGACACACACTCCATCAATTTGATCATATAGTTTGATCAGACACTTATTCCATCAATTCGATCACATAGTTTAATCAGACACACATTCCATCAATTTCATCACATAGATTGATAAGACATTCATTCCATCAATTCGATCACAGTTTGATCAGACACTCATTCCATCAATTCGATCACATAGTTTGATCAGACATTCATTCCATCAATTTGATCACATAGTTTGATCAGACACTCATTCCATCAATTTCATCACATAGTTTGATCAGACACTCATTCCATTAATTTCATCACAAAGTTTGATCAGACACTCATTCCATCAATTTCATCACATAGTTTGATCAGACATTCATTCCATCAATTTCATCACAAAGTTTGATCAGACACTCTTTCCATCAATTTCATCACATAATTTGATCAGACACACATAACGATCACATAGTTTGATGGAACACACATTCCATCAATTTGATCACATAGTTTGATCAGACACTCATTCCATCAATTTGATCACATAGTTTGATCAGACACTCATTCCATCAATTTCATCACATAATTTGATCAGACCAGACACTCATTCCATCAATTCGATCACATAGTTTGAAAAGACACTCATTCCAATTTGATCACATAGATTGATCAGACACTATTTCAAACAATTCGATCACATAGTTTGATCAGACATTCACTCCATCAATTTCATCAGAAAGTTTGATCAGACACTCATTCCATTAATTTGAACACATAGTTTGATCAAACACTCATTCCATCAATTTCATCAGACACACATTCCATCAATTTTATTACACAATTTGATCAGACACACATAACCTCAATTTGATCAGACACACATTACCTCAATTTGATCACATAGTTTGATCAGACACTCATTCCATCAATTTGATCACATAGTTTGATCAGACACTCATTCCATCAATTTGATCACATAGTTTGATCAGACATCACTCCATAATACCTCATCAATTTGATCACATAATTTGATCAGACATTCATTCCATCAATTTGATCACATAGTTTGATCAGACACTCATTCCATCAATTCGATCACATAGTTTGATCAGAGACACTCATTCCATCAATTTCATCAACATAGTTTGATCAGACACTCATTCCATCATTTTCATCACATAATTTGATCAGACACTCATTCATCATCAATTTCATCACATAATTTGATCAGACACTTCATTCCATCAATTCGATCACATAGTTTGATCAGACATTCATTCCATCAACTCGATCACATAATTTGATCAGACATTCATTCCATCAATTTGATCACATAAGTTTGACATCAGACACTCATTCCATCAATTCGATCACATAATTTGATCAGACACTCATTCCATTCATTTGATCACCTAATTTGATCAGACACATCATTCCATCAATTCGATCACATAGTTTGATCTGACACTCATTCCATCAATTTTCGATCACATAGTTTGATCAGACACTCATTCCATCAATTCGATCACATAGTTTGTTCAGACACTCATTCCATCAATTCGATCACATAGTTTGATCAAACACTCATTCCATCAATTTGATCACATAGTTTGATCAGACACCTATTCCATCAATTTGATCACATGATCAGATCACATTTCATTCCATCAATTTCATCACATAGTTTGATCAGACATCTCATTCCATCAATTTCATCACATAGTTTGATCAGACACTCATTCCATCATTTGATCACATAGTTTGATCAGACATTCATTCCATCAATCTGATCACATAGTTTGACTGATTACTCATTCCATCAATACCTGACTCACATAGTTTGATTCAGACACTCATTCCATCAATCCTTGATCACATAGTTTGATCAGACACTCATTCCATCAATTTGATCACATAGTTTGATCAGACACTCACCTTATCAATTCGATCACATAGTTTGATCAGACACACATTCCATCAATTTCATCACATAGTTTGATCAGACATTCATTCCATCAATTTCATCACAAGTTTGATCAGACACTCATTCCATCAATTCGATCACATAGTTTGATCAGACAAACACTCATTCCATCAATTCGATCACATAGTTTGATCAGACACTTCATTCCATCAATTTGATCACATAGTTTGATCACACATTCCATCCATCAATTCGATCACATAGTTTGATCAGACACTCATTCCATCAACTTGATCACATAGTTTGATCAGACACTCTATTCCATCAATTCGATCACATAGTTTGATCAGACACTCATTCCATCAATTTCATCACATAGTTTGATCAGACATCCATTCCATCAATTTCATCACATATTTTTGATCAGACACTTATTTTATCAACAATTTCATCACATAATTTACCCAAACACACATTCCATCAAATTGATCACATAGTTTGATCAGACACTCATTCCATCAATTTCATCACATAGTTTGATCAGACACTCATTCCATCAATTCGATCACATAGTTTGATCAGACATTCATTCCATCACCTGATCACATAGTTTGATCAGACACTCATTCCATCAATTCGATCACATAGTTTGATCAGACACTCATTCCATCAATTGGATCACATAATTTGACTCAGACACTCATTCCATCAATTTCATCAGACACACATTCCATCACTTTCATCACATAGTTTGATCAGACACTCATTCCATCAATTTCATCACAAAATTTGATCAGACACTCATTCCATCAATTTCGATCACATAAGTTTGATCAAACACTCTATTCCATCAATTTGATCACATAGTTTGATCAGACACTCATTCCATCAATTTGATCACATAGTTTGATCAGACACTTATTCCATCAATTTGATCACATAGTTTGATCAGACACTCATTCCATCAATTCGATCACATAGTTTGATCAGACACTCATTCCATCAATTTGATCACATAGTTTGATCAGACACACATTCCATCAATTTGATCACAAAGTTTGATCAGACACTCATTCCATCAACTTCATCACATAGTTTGATCAGACATTCATTCCATCAATTTCATCACAAAGTTTGATCAGACACTTATTCCATCAATTTGACAACATAGTTTGATCAGACACTCATTCCATCAATTCGATCACATAGTTTGATCAGACACACATTCCATCAATTTGATCACATAGTTTGATCAGACATCATATTCCATCAATTTCATCACATAGTTTGATCAGACATCCATTCCATCAATTTCATCACAAAATTTGATCAGACACTAATTCCATCAATTTCATCACATAATTTGGTCAGACACACACTCCATCAATTTGATCATATAGTTTGATCAGACACTTATTCCATCAATTCGATCACATAGTTTAATCAGACACACATTCCATCAATTTGACTACCTAGTTTGATAAGACACTCATTCCATCAATTCGATCACATAGTTTGATCACACTCATTTCATAAATTTGATCACCTAGTTTGATCAGACATTCATTCCATCAATTCAAATCACATAATTTGATCGAACACATTCATTCCATCAATTCGATCACATAGTTTGATCAGACACTCATTCCATCAATTTGATCACATAGTTTGATCAGACACTCATTCCATCAATTTCATCACATAATTTGATCAGACACTCATTCCATCAATTTCATCACATAGTTTGATCAGACATTCACTCCATCAATTCGATCACATAGTTTGATCAGACTATTCCATCACCTATCACAAAGTTTGATCAGACACTATTCCATCACTGACTCCATAGTTTGACTGTGACATTCATTCCATCAATTTGATCACATAGTTTGATCAGACACTCATTCCATCATTCCATCAATTCCATCAATTTGATCACATAGTTTGATCAGACACTCATTCCATCAATTTGATCACATAGTTTGATCAGACACTCATTCCATCAATTTGATCACATAGTTTGATCAGACATCATTCCATCAATTTGATCACATAGTTTGATCAGACACTCATTCCATCAATTCCATCACATAGTTTGATCAGACACTCATTCCATCAAGATCACATAGTTTGATCAGACACTCATTCCATCAATTTGATCACATAGTTTGATCAGACACTCATTCCATCAATTTGATCACATAGTTTGATCAGACACTCATTTTCAATTTGATCACATAGTTTGATCAGACACTCATTCCATCAATTTGATCACATAGTTTGATCAGACACTCATTCCATCAATTTGATCACATAGTTTGATCAGACACTCATTCCATCAATTTCATCACATAGTTTGATCAGACACTCATTCCATCAATTCGATCAGTTTGATCAGACACTCATTCCATCAATTTGATCACATAGTTTGATCAGACACTCATTCCATCAATTTCATCACATAGTTTGATCAGACACTCATTCCATCAATTTGATCACATAGTTTGATCAGACACTCATTCCATCAATTTCATCACATAGTTTGATCAGACACTCATTCCATCAATTTGATCACATAGTTTGATCAGACACTCATTCCATCAATTTGATCACATAGTTTGATCAGACACTCATTCCATCAATTTGATCACATAGTTTGATCAGACACTCATTCCATCAATTTGATCACATAGTTTGATCAGACACTCATTCCATCAATTTGATCACATAGTTTGATCAGACACTCATTCCATCAATTTGATCACATAGTTTGATCAGACACTCATTCCATCAATTTGATCACATAGTTTGATCAGACACTCATTCCATCAATTTGATCACATAGTTTGATCAGACACTCATTCCATCAATTTGATCACATAGTTTGATCAGACACTCATTCCATCAATTTGATCACATAGTTTGATCAGACACTCATTCCATCAATTTGATCACATAGTTTGATCAGACACTCATTCCATCAATTTGATCACATAGTTTGATCAGACACTCATTCCATCAATTTGATCACATAGTTTGATCAGACACTCATTCCATCAATTTCATCACATAGTTTGATCAGACACTCATTCCATCAATTTGATCACATAGTTTGATCAGACACTCATTCCATCAATTTGATCACATAGTTTGATCAGACACTCATTCCATCAATTTCATCACATAGTTTGATCAGACACTCATTCCATCAATTTGATCACATAGTTTGATCAGACACTCATTCCATCAATTTGATCACATAGTTTGATCAGACACTCATTCCATCAATTTGATCACATAGTTTGATCAGACACTCATTCCATCAATTTGATCACATAGTTTGATCAGACACTCATTCCATCAATTTGATCACATAGTTTGATCAGACACTCATTCCATCAATTTGATCACATAGTTTGATCAGACACTCATTCCATCAATTTGATCACATAGTTTGATCAGACACTCATTCCATCAATTCCATCAAGTTTGATCAGACATCATTCCATCAATTTGATCAGACACTCATTCCATCAATTTGATCACATAGTTTGATCAGACACTCATTCCATCAATTTGATCACATAATTTGATCAGACACTCATTCCATCAATTTGATCACATAGTTTGATCAGACACTCATTCCATCAATTTGATCACATAGTTTGATCAGACACTCATTCCATCAATTTGATCACATAGTTTGATCAGACACTCATTCCATCAATTTGATCACATAGTTTGATCAGACACTCATTCCATCAATTTGATCACATAGTTTGATCAGACACTCATTCCATCAATTTGATCACATAGTTTGATCAGACACTCATTCCATCAATTTGATCACATAGTTTGATCAGACACTCATTCCATCAATTTGATCACATAGTTTGATCAGACACTCATTCCATCAATTTGATCACATAGTTTGATCAGACACTCATTCCATCAATTTGATCACATAGTTTGATCAGACACTCATTCCATCAATTTGATCACATAGTTTGATCAGACACTCATTCCATCAATTTGATCACATAGTTTGATCAGACACTCATTCCATCAATTTGATCACATAGTTTGATCAGACACTCATTCCATCAATTTCATCACATAGTTTGATCAGACACTCATTCCATCAATTTGATCACATAGTTTGATCAGACACTCATTCCATCAATTTGATCACATAGTTTGATCAGACACTCATTCCATCAATTTGATCACATAGTTTGATCAGACACTCATTCCATCAATTTGATCACATAGTTTGATCAGACACTCATTCCATCAATTTGATCACATAGTTTGATCAGACACTCATTCCATCAATTTGATCACATAGTTTGATCAGACACTCATTCCATCAATTTGATCACATAGTTTGATCAGACACTCATTCCATCAATTTGATCACATAGTTTGATCAGACACTCATTCCATCAATTTGATCACATAGTTTGATCAGACATTCCATCAATTTGATCATAGTTTTCCATCAATTTGATCACATAGTTTGATCAGACACTCATTCCATCAATTTCATCACATAGTTTGATCAGACACACTCATTCCATCAATTTGATCACATAGTTTGATCAGACACTCATTCCATCAATTTGATCACATAGTTTGATCAGACACTCATTCCATCAATTTGATCACATAGTTTGATCAGACACTCATTCCATCAATTTCATCACATAGTTTGATCAGACACTCATTCCATCAATTTGATCACATAGTTTGATCAGACACTCATTCCATCAATTTGATCACATAGTTTGATCAGACACTCATTCCATCAATTTGATCACATAGTTTGATCAGACACTCATTCCATCAATTTGATCACATAGTTTGATCAGACACTCATTCCATCAATTTGATCACATAGTTTGATCAGACACTCATTCCATCAATTTGATCACATAGTTTGATCAGACACTCATTCCATCAATTTGATCACATAGTTTGATCAGACATTCATTCCATCAATTTGATCACATAGTTTGATCAGACACTCATTCCATCAATTTGATCACATAGTTTGATCAGACACTCATTCCATCAATTTGATCACATAGTTTGATCAGACACTCATTCCATCAATTTGATCACATAGTTTGATCAGACACTCATTCCATCAATTCCATCACATAGTTTGATCAGACACTCATTCCATCAATTTGATCACATAGTTTGATCAGACACTCATTCCATCAATTTGATCACATAGTTTGATCAGACACAATTTGATCATTCCATCAATTTGATCACATAGTTTGATCAGACACTCATTCCATCAATTTGATCACATAGTTTGATCAGACACTCATTCCATCAAGTTTTCAGACACTCATCCATAGTTTGATCAGACACTCATTCCATCAATTTGATCACATAGTTTGATCACATAGTTTGATCAGACACTCATTCCATCAATTTGATCACATAGTTTGATCAGACACTCATTCCATCAATTTGATCACATAGTTTGATCAGACACTCATTCCATCAATTTCATCACATAGTTTGATCAGACACTCATTCCATCAATTGATCAGACATCACATAGTTTGATCAGACACTCATTCCATCAATTTGATCACATAGTTTGATCAGACACTCATTCCATCAATTTGATCACATAGTTTGATCAGACACTCATTCCATCAATTTGATCACATAGTTTGATCAGACACTCATTCCATCAATTTGATCACATAGTTTGATCAGACACTCATTCCATCAATTTGATCACATAGTTTGATCAGACACTCATTCCATCAATTTCATCACATAGTTTGATCAGACACTCATTCCATCAATTTCATCACATAGTTTGATCAGACACTCATTCCATCAATTTGATCACATAGTTTGATCAGACACTCATTCCATCAATTTGATCACATAGTTTGATCAGACACTCATTCCATCAATTTGATCACATAGTTTGATCAGACACTCATTCCATCAATTTGATCACATAGTTTGATCAGACACTCATTCCATCAATTTGATCACATAGTTTGATCAGACACTCATTCCATCAATTTGATCACATAGTTTGATCAGACACTCATTCCATCAATTTGATCACATAGTTTGATCAGACACTCATTCCATCAATTTGATCACATAGTTTGATCAGACACTCATTCCATCAATTTGATCACATAGTTTGATCAGACACTCATTCCATCAATTTGATCACATAGTTTGATCAGACACTCATTCCATCAATTTGATCACATAGTTTGATCAGACACTCATTCCATCAATTTGATCACATAGTTTGATCAGACACTCATTCCATCAATTTGATCACATAGTTTGATCAGACACTCATTCCATCAATTTGATCACATAGTTTGATCAGACACTCATTTCCATCAAGTTTGATCATTCCATCATCACATAGTTTGATCAGACACTCATTCCATCAATTTGATCACATAGTTTGATCAGACACTCATTCCATCAATTCGATCACATAGTTTGATCAGACACTCATTCCATCAATTTGATCACATAGTTTGATCAGACACTCATTCCATCAATTCGATCACATAGTTTGATCAGACACTCATTCCATCAATTTGATCACATAGTTTGATCAGACACTCATTCCATCAATTTGATCACATAGTTTGATCAGACACTCATTCCATCAATTTGATCACATAGTTTGATCAGACACTCATTCCATCAATTTGATCACATAGTTTGATCAGACACTCATTCCATCAATTTGATCACATAGTTTGATCAGACACTCATTCCATCAATTTGATCACATAGTTTGATCAGACACTCACATCACATAGTTTGATCAGACACATTCCATCAATTTGATCACATAGTTTGATCAGACACTCATTCCATCAATTTGATCACATAGTTTGATCAGACACTCATTCCATCAATTTGATCACATAGTTTGATCAGACACTCATTCCATCAATTTGATCACATAGTTTGATCAGACACTCATTCCATCAATTTGATCACATAGTTTGATCAGACACTCATTCCATCAATTTGATCACATAGTTTGATCAGACACTCATTCCATCAATTTGATCACATAGTTTGATCAGACACTCATTCCATCAATTTGATCACATAGTTTGATCAGACACTCATTCCATCAATTTCATAGTTTGATCAGACACTCATTCCATCAATTTGATCACATAGTTTGATCAGACACTCATTCCATCAATTTGATCACATAGTTTGATCAGACACTCATTCCATCAATTTGATCACATAGTTTGATCAGACACTCATTCCATCAATTTGATCACATAGTTTGATCAGACACTCATTCCATCAATTTGATCACATAGTTTGATCAGACACTCATTCCATCAATTTGATCACATAGTTTGATCAGACACTCATTCCATCAATTTGATCACATAGTTTGATCAGACACTCATTCCATCAATTTGATCACATAGTTTGATCAGACACTCATTCCATCAATTTGATCACATAGTTTGATCAGACACTCATTCCATCAATTTGATCACATAGTTTGATCAGACACTCATTCCATCAATTTGATCACATAGTTTGATCAGACACTCATTCCATCAATTTGATCACATAGTTTGATCAGACACTCATTCCATCAATTTGATCACATAGTTTGATCAGACACTCATTCCATCAATTTGATCACATAGTTTGATCAGACACTCATTCCATCAATTTGATCACATAGTTTGATCAGACATTCCATCATTCCATCAATTTGATCACATAGTTTGATCAGACACTCATTCCATCAATTTGATCACATAGTTTGATCAGACACTCATTCCATCAATTTGATCACATAGTTTGATCAGACACTCATTCCATCAATTTGATCACATAGTTTGATCAGACACTCATTCCATCAATTTGATCACATAGTTTGATCAGACACTCATTCCATCAATTTCATCACATAGTTTGATCAGACACTCATTCCATCAATTTGATCACATAGTTTGATCAGACACTCATTCCATCAATTTGATCACATAGTTTGATCAGACACTCATTCCATCAATTTGATCACATAGTTTGATCAGACACTCATTCCATCAATTTGATCACATAGTTTGATCAGACACTCATTCCATCAATTTGATCACATAGTTTGATCAGACACTCATTCCATCAATTTGATCACATAGTTTGATCAGACACTCATTCCATCAATTTGATCACATAGTTTGATCAGACACTCATTCCATCAATTTGATCACATAGTTTGATCAGACACTCATTCCATCAATTTGATCACATAGTTTGATCAGACACTCATTCCATCAATTTCATCACATAGTTTGATCAGACACTCATTCCATCAATTTGATCACATAGTTTGATCAGACACTCATTCCATCAATTTGATCACATAGTTTGATCAGACACTCATTCCATCAATTTGATCACATAGTTTGATCAGACACTCATTCCATCAATTTGATCACATAGTTTGATCAGACACTCATTCCATCAATTTGATCACATAGTTTGATCAGACACTCATTCCATCAATTTGATCACATAGTTTGATCAGACACTCATTCCATCAATTTGATCACATAGTTTGATCAGACACTCATTCCATCAATTTGATCACATAGTTTGATCAGACACTCATTCCATCAATTTGATCACATAGTTTGATCAGACACTCATTCCATCAATTTCATCACATAGTTTGATCAGACACTCATTCCATCAATTTGATCACAGTTTGATCAGACATTCCATCAATTTGATCACATAGTTTGATCAGACACTCATTCCATCAATTTGATCACATAGTTTGATCAGACACTCATTCCATCAATTTGATCACATAGTTTGATCAGACACTCATTCCATCAATTTGATCACATAGTTTGATCAGACACTCATTCCATCAATTTGATCACATAGTTTGATCAGACACTCATTCCATCAATTTCATCACATAGTTTGATCAGACACTCATTCCATCAATTTGATCACATAGTTTGATCAGACACTCATTCCATCAATTTGATCACATAGTTTGATCAGACACTCATTCCATCAATTTGATCACATAGTTTGATCAGACACTCATTCCATCAATTTGATCACATAGTTTGATCAGACACTCATTCCATCAATTTGATCACATAGTTTGATCAGACACTCATTCCATCAATTTGATCACATAGTTTGATCAGACACTCATTCCATCAATTTGATCACATAGTTTGATCAGACACTCATTCCATCAATTTGATCACATAGTTTGATCAGACACTCATTCCATCAATTTGATCACATAGTTTGATCAGACACTCATTCCATCAATTTGATCACATAGTTTGATCAGACACTCATTCCATCAATTTGATCACATAGTTTGATCAGACACTCATTCCATCAATTTGATCACATAGTTTGATCAGACACTCATTCCATCAATTTGATCACATAGTTTGATCAGACATATTCCATCAATTTGATCACATAGTTTGATCAGACACTCATTCCATCAATTTGATCACATAGTTTGATCAGACACTCATTCCATCAATTTGATCACATAGTTTGATCAGACACTCATTCCATCAATTTCATCACATAGTTTGATCAGACACTCATTCCATCAATTTGATCACATAGTTTGATCAGACACTCATTCCATCAATTTGATCACATAGTTTGATCAGACACTCATTCCATCAATTTGATCACATAGTTTGATCAGACACTCATTCCATCAATTTGATCACATAGTTTGATCAGACACTCATTCCATCAATTTGATCACATAGTTTGATCAGACACTCATTCCATCAATTTGATCACATAGTTTGATCAGACACTCATTCCATCAATTTGATCACATAGTTTGATCAGACACTCATTCCATCAATTTGATCACATAGTTTGATCAGACACTCATTCCATCAATTTGATCACATAGTTTGATCAGACACTCATTCCATCAATTTGATCACATAGTTTGATCAGACACTCATTCCATCAATTTGATCACATAGTTTGATCAGACACTCATTCCATCAATTTGATCACATAGTTTGATCAGACACTCATTCCATCAATTTGATCACATAGTTTGATCAGACACTCATTCCATCAATTTGATCACATAGTTTGATCAGACACTCATTCCATCAATTTGATCACATAGTTTGATCAGACACTCATTCCATCAATTTGATCACATAGTTTGATCAGACACTCATTCCATCAATTTGATCACATAGTTTGATCAGACACTCATTCCATCAATTTGATCACATAGTTTGATCAGACACTCATTCCATCAATTTGATCACATAGTTTGATCAGACACTCATTCCATCAATTTGATCACATAGTTTGATCAGACACTCATTCCATCAATTTGATCACATAGTTTGATCAGACACTCATTCCATCAATTTGATCACATAGTTTGATCATTCCATCACTCATTCCATCAATTTGATCACATAGTTTGATCAGACACTCATTCCATCAATTTGATCACATAGTTTGATCAGACACTCATTCCATCAATTTGATCACATAGTTTGATCAGACACTCATTCCATCAATTTGATCACATAGTTTGATCAGACACTCATTCCATCAATTTGATCACATAGTTTGATCAGACACTCATTCCATCAATTTGATCACATAGTTTGATCAGACACTCATTCCATCAATTTCATCACATAGTTTGATCAGACATTCATTCCATCAATTTCATCACATAGTTTGATCAGACACTCATTCCATCAATTTGATCACATAGTTTGATCAGACACTCATTCCATCAATTTGATCACATAGTTTGATCAGACACTCATTCCATCAATTTGATCACATAGTTTGATCAGACACTCATTCCATCAATTTGATCACATAGTTTGATCAGACACTCATTCCATCAATTTGATCACATAGTTTGATCAGACACTCATTCCATCAATTTGATCACATAGTTTGATCAGACACTCATTCCATCAATTTGATCACATAGTTTGATCAGACACTCATTCCATCAATTTGATCACATAGTTTGATCAGACACTCATTCCATCAATTTGATCACATAGTTTGATCAGACACTCATTCCATCAATTTGATCACATAGTTTGATCAGACACTCATTCCATCAATTTGATCACATAGTTTGATCAGACACTCATTCCATCAATTTGATCACATAGTTTGATCAGACACAATTTGATCACATAGTTTGATCATTCCATCAATTTGATCACATAGTTTGATCAGACACTCATTCCATCAATTTGATCACATAGTTTGATCAGACACTCATTCCATCAATTTGATCACATAGTTTGATCAGACACTCATTCCATCAATTTGATCACATAGTTTGATCAGACACTCATTCCATCAATTTGATCACATAGTTTGATCAGACACTCATTCCATCAATTTGATCACATAGTTTGATCAGACACTCATTCCATCAATTTGATCACATAGTTTGATCAGACACTCATTCCATCAATTTGATCACATAGTTTGATCAGACACTCATTCCATCAATTTGATCACATAGTTTGATCAGACACTCATTCCATCAATTTGATCACATAGTTTGATCAGACACTCATTCCATCAATTTGATCACATAGTTTGATCAGACACTCATTCCATCAATTTGATCACATAGTTTGATCAGACACTCATTCCATCAATTTGATCACATAGTTTGATCAGACACATCATTCCATCAATTTGATCACATAGTTTGATCAGACATCACTCATTCCATCAATTTGATCACATAGTTTGATCAGACACTCATTCCATCAATTTGATCACATAGTTTGATCAGACACTCATTCCATCAATTTGATCACATAGTTTGATCAGACACTCATTCCATCAATTTGATCACATAGTTTGATCAGACACTCATTCCATCAATTTGATCACATAGTTTGATCAGACACTCATTCCATCAATTTGATCACATAGTTTGATCAGACACTCATTCCATCAATTTGATCACATAGTTTGATCAGACACTCATTCCATCAATTTGATCACATAGTTTGATCAGACACTCATTCCATCAATTTGATCACATAGTTTGATCAGACACTCATTCCATCAATTTGATCACATAGTTTGATCAGACACTCATTCCATCAATTTGATCACATAGTTTGATCAGACACTCATTCCATCAATTTGATCACATAGTTTGATCAGACACTCATTCCATCAATTTGATCACATAGTTTGATCAGACACTCATTCCATCAATTTGATCACATAGTTTGATCAGACACTCATTCCATCAATTTGATCACATAGTTTGATCAGACACTCATTCCATCAATTTGATCACATAGTTTGATCAGACACTCATTCCATCAATTTGATCACATAGTTTGATCAGACACTCATTCCATCAATTTGATCACATAGTTTGATCAGACACTCATTCCATCAATTTGATCACATAGTTTGATCAGACACTCATTCCATCAATTTGATCACATAGTTTGATCAGACACTCATTCCATCAATTTGATCACATAGTTTGATCAGACACTCATTCCATCAATTTGATCACATAGTTTGATCAGACACTCATTCCATCAATTTGATCACATAGTTTGATCAGACACTCATTCCATCAATTTGATCACATAGTTTGATCAGACACTCATTCCATCAATTTGATCACATAGTTTGATCAGACACTCATTCCATCAATTTGATCACATAGTTTGATCAGACACTCATTCCATCAATTTGATCACATAGTTTGATCAGACACTCATTCCATCAATTTGATCACATAGTTTGATCAGACACTCATTCCATCAATTGATCACATAGTTTGATCAGACACTCATTCCATCAATTTGATCACATAGTTTGATCAGACACTCATTCCATCAATTTGATCACATAGTTTGATCAGACACTCATTCCATCAATTTGATCACATAGTTTGATCAGACACTCATTCCATCAATTTGATCACATAGTTTGATCAGACACTCATTCCATCAATTTGATCACATAGTTTGATCAGACACTCATTCCATCAATTTGATCACATAGTTTGATCAGACACTCATTCCATCAATTTGATCACATAGTTTGATCAGACACACATTCCATCAATTTGATCACATAGTTTGATCAGACACTCATTCCATCAATTTGATCACATAGTTTGATCAGACACTCATTCCATCAATTTGATCACATAGTTTGATCAGACACTCATTCCATCAATTTGATCACATAGTTTGATCAGACACTCATTCCATCAATTTGATCACATAGTTTGATAGACACTCATTCCATCAATTTGATCAGACAGTTCATTCCATCATTCCATCAATTTGATCACATAGTTTGATCAGACACTCATTCCATCAATTTGATCACATAGTTTGATCAGACACTCATTCCATCAATTTGATCACATAGTTTGATCAGACACTCATTCCATCAATTTGATCACATAGTTTGATCAGACACTCATTCCATCAATTTGATCACATAGTTTGATCAGACACTCATTCCATCAATTTGATCACATAGTTTGATCAGACACTCATTCCATCAATTTGATCACATAGTTTGATCAGACACTCATTCCATCAATTTGATCACATAGTTTGATCAGACACTCATTCCATCAATTTGATCACATAGTTTGATCAGACACTCATTCCATCAATTTGATCACATAGTTTGATCAGACACTCATTCCATCAATTTGATCACATAGTTTGATCAGACACTCATTCCATCAATTTGATCACATAGTTTGATCAGACACTCATTCCATCAATTTGATCACATAGTTTGATCAGACACTCATTCCATCAATTTGATCACATAGTTTGATCAGACACTCATTCCATCAATTTGATCACATAGTTTGATCAGACACTCATTCCATCAATTTGATCACATAGTTTGATCAGACACTCATTCCATCAATTTGATCACATAGTTTGATCAGACACTCATTCCATCAATTTGATCACATAGTTTGATCAGACACTCATTCCATCAATTTGATCACATAGTTTGATCAGACACTCATTCCATCAATTTGATCACATAGTTTGATCAGACACTCATTCCATCAATTTGATCACATAGTTTGATCAGACACTCATTCCATCAATTTGATCACATAGTTTGATCAGACACATCATTCCATCAATTTGATCACATAGTTTGATCAGACACTCATTCCATCAATTTGATCACATAGTTTGATCAGACACTCATTCCATCAATTTGATCACATAGTTTGATCAGACACTCATTCCATCAATTTGATCACATAGTTTGATCAGACACTCATTCCATCAATTTGATCACATAGTTTGATCAGACACTCATTCCATCAATTTGATCACATAGTTTGATCAGACACTCATTCCATCAATTTGATCACATAGTTTGATCAGACACTCATTCCATCAATTTGATCACATAGTTTGATCAGACACTCATTCCATCAATTTGATCACATAGTTTGATCAGACACTCATTCCATCAATTTGATCACATAGTTTGATCAGACACTCATTCCATCAATTTGATCACATAGTTTGATCAGACACTCATTCCATCAATTTGATCACATAGTTTGATCAGACACTCATTCCATCAATTTGATCACATAGTTTGATCAGACACTCATTCCATCAATTTGATCACATAGTTTGATCAGACACTCATTCCATCAATTTGATCACATAGTTTGATCAGACACTCATTCCATCAATTTGATCACATAGTTTGATCAGACACTCATTCCATCAATTTGATCACATAGTTTGATCAGACACTCATTCCATCAATTTGATCACATAGTTTGATCAGACACTCATTCCATCAATTTGATCACATAGTTTGATCAGACATTCATTCCATCAATTTGATCACATAGTTTGATCAGACACTCATTCCATCAATTTGATCACATAGTTTGATCAGACACTCATTCCATCAATTTGATCACATAGTTTGATCAGACACTCATTCCATCAATTTGATCACATAGTTTGATCAGACACTCATTCCATCAATTTGATCACATAGTTTGATCAGACACTCATTCCATCAATTTGATCACATAGTTTGATCAGACACTCATTCCATCAATTTGATCACATAGTTTGATCAGACACATCATTCCATCAATTTGATCACATAGTTTGATCAGACACTCATTCCATCAATTTGATCACATAGTTTGATCAGACACTCATTCCATCAATTTGATCACATAGTTTGATCAGACACTCATTCCATCAATTTGATCACATAGTTTGATCAGACACTCATTCCATCAATTTGATCACATAGTTTGATCAGACACTCATTCCATCAATTTGATCACATAGTTTGATCAGACACTCATTCCATCAATTTGATCACATAGTTTGATCAGACACTCATTCCATCAATTTGATCACATAGTTTGATCAGACACTCATTCCATCAATTTGATCACATAGTTTGATCAGACACTCATTCCATCAATTTGATCACATAGTTTGATCAGACACTCATTCCATCAATTTGATCACATAGTTTGATCAGACACTCATTCCATCAATTTGATCACATAGTTTGATCAGACACTCATTCCATCAATTTGATCACATAGTTTGATCAGACACTCATTCCATCAATTTGATCACATAGTTTGATCAGACACTCATTCCATCAATTTGATCACATAGTTTGATCAGACACTCATTCCATCAATTTCATCACATAGTTTGATCAGACACTCATTCCATCAATTTGATCACATAGTTTGATCAGACACTCATTCCATCAATTTGATCACATAGTTTGATCAGACACTCATTCCATCAATTCCATCACATAGTTTGATCAGACACTCATTCCATTTGATCAGTTTGATCAGACACATTCCATCAATTTGATCACATAGTTTGATCAGACACTCATTCCATCAATTTGATCACATAGTTTGATCAGACACTCATTCCATCAATTTGATCACATAGTTTGATCAGACACTCATTCCATCAATTTGATCACATAGTTTGATCAGACACTCATTCCATCAATTTGATCACATAGTTTGATCAGACACTCATTCCATCAATGATCACATAGTTTGATCAGACACATAGTTTGATCAGACACTCATTCCATCAATTTGATCACATAGTTTGATCAGACACTCATTCCATCAATTTGATCACATAGTTTGATCAGACACTCATTCCATCAATTTGATCACATAGTTTGATCAGACACTCATTCCATCAATTTGATCACATAGTTTGATCAGACACTCATTCCATCAATTTGATCACATAGTTTGATCAGACACTCATTCCATCAATTTCATCACATAGTTTGATCAGACACTCATTCCATCAATTTGATCACATAGTTTGATCAGACACTCATTCCATCAATTTGATCACATAGTTTGATCAGACACTCATTCCATCAATTTGATCACATAGTTTGATCAGACACATTCCATCAATTCCATCAATAGTTTGATCAGATCATCATAGTTTGATCAGACACTCATTCCATCAATTTGATCACATAGTTTGATCAGACACTCATTCCATCAATTTGATCACATAGTTTGATCAGACACTCATTCCATCAATTTGATCACATAGTTTGATCAGACACTCATTCCATCAATTTGATCACATTTGATGATCAGACACTCATTCCATCAATTTGATCACATAGTTTGATCAGACACTCATTCCATCAATTTGATCACATAGTTTGATCAGACACTCATTCCATCAATTTGATCACATAGTTTGATCAGACACTCATTCCATCAATTTGATCACATAGTTTGATCAGACACTCATTCCATCAATTTGATCACATAGTTTGATCAGACACTCATTCCATCAATTTGATCACATAGTTTGATCAGACACTCATTCCATCAATTTGATCACATAGTTTGATCAGACACTCATTCCATCAATTTGATCACATAGTTTGATCAGACACTCATTCCATCAATTTGATCACATAGTTTGATCAGACACATTCCATCAATTTGATCACATAGTTTGATCAGACACTCATTCCATCAATTTGATCACATAGTTTGATCAGACACTCATTCCATCAATTTGATCACATAGTTTGATCAGACACTCATTCCATCAATTTGATCACATAGTTTGATCAGACACTCATTCCATCAATTTGATCACATAGTTTGATCAGACACTCATTCCATCAATTTGATCACATAGTTTGATCAGACACTCATTCCATCAATTTGATCACATAGTTTGATCAGACACTCATTCCATCAATTTGATCACATAGTTTGATCAGACACTCATTCCATCAATTTGATCACATAGTTTGATCAGACACTCATTCCATCAATTTGATCACATAGTTTGATCAGACACTCATTCCATCAATTTGATCACATAGTTTGATCAGACACTCATTCCATCAATTTGATCACATAGTTTGATCAGACACTCATTCCATCAATTTGATCACATAGTTTGATCAGACACTCATTCCATCAATTTGATCACATAGTTTGATCAGACACTCATTCCATCAATTGATCACATAGTTTGATCAGACACTCATTCCATCAATTTGATCACATAGTTTGATCAGACAGACACATTCCATCAATTTGATCACATAGTTTGATCAGACACTCATTCCATCAATTTGATCACATAGTTTGATGATCAGACACATTCCATCAATTTGATCACATAGTTTGATCAGACACTCATTCCATCAATTTGATCACATAGTTTGATCAGACACTCATTCCATCAATTTGATCACATAGTTTGATCAGACACTCATTCCATCAATTTGATCACATAGTTTGATCAGACACTCATTCCATCAATTTGATCACATAGTTTGATCAGACACTCATTCCATCAATTTGATCACATAGTTTGATCAGACACTCATTCCATCAATTTGATCACATAGTTTGATCAGACACTCATTCCATCAATTTGATCACATAGTTTGATCAGACACTCATTCCATCAATTTCATCACATAGTTTGATCAGACACTCATTCCATCAATTTCATCACATAGTTTGATCAGACACTCATTCCATCAATTTGATCACATAGTTTGATCAGACACTCATTCCATCAATTTGATCACATATTTGATTGATCAATTTGATCACAGACATTCCATCAATTTGATCACATAGTTTGATCAGACACTCATTCCATCAATTTCATCACATAGTTTGATCAGACACTCATTCCATCAATTGATCACATAGTTTGATCAGACACTCATTCCATCAATTTGATCACATAGTTTGATCAGACACAGACATTCCATCAATTTGATCACATAGTTTGATCAGACACTCATTCCATCAATTTCATCACATAGTTTCACATAGTTTGATCAGACACTCATTCCATCAATTTGATCACATAGTTTGATCAGACACTCATTCCATCAATTTGATCACATAGTTTGATCAGACTCATTCCATCAATTTGATCACATAGTTTGATCAGACACTCATTCCATCAATTTGATCACATAGTTTGATCAGACACTCATTCCATCAATTTGATCACATAGTTTGATCAGACACTCATTCCATCAATTTGATCACATAGTTTGATCAGACACTCATTCCATCAATTTGATCACATAGTTTGATCAGACACTCATTCCATCAATTTGATCACATAGTTTGATCAGACTCATTCCATCAATTTGATCACATAGTTTGATCAGACACTCATTCCATCAATTTGATCACATAGTTTGATCAGACACTCATTCCATCAATTTGATCACATAGTTTGATCAGACACTCATTCCATCAATTTGATCACATAGTTTGATCAGACACTCATTCCATCAATTTGATCACATAGTTTGATCAGACACTCATTCCATCAATTTCATCACATAGTTTGATCAGACACTCATTCCATCAATTTGATCACATAGTTTGATCAGACACTCATTCCATCAATTTGATCACATAGTTTGATCAGACACTCATTCCATCAATTTGATCACATAGTTTGATCAGACACTCATTCCATCAATTTGATCACATAGTTTGATCAGACACTCATTCCATCAATTTGATCACATAGTTTGATCAGACACTCATTCCATCAATTTGATCACATAGTTTGATCAGACACTCATTCCATCAATTTGATCACATAGTTTGATCAGACACTCATTCCATCAATTTGATCACATAGTTTGATCACACATTCCATCAATTCCATCACATAGTTTGATCAGACATCATTCCATCAATTTGATCACAGTTTGATCAGACACTCATTCCACACATTCCATCAATTCATTCCATCACATAGTTTGATCAGACACTCATTCCATCAATTTCATCACATAGTTTGATCAGACACTCATTCCATCAATTTGATCACATAGTTTGATCAGACACTCATTCCATCAATTTGATCACATAGTTCAATTTGATCAGACACTCATTCCATCAACATCACAATTTGATCAGACACTCATTCCATCAATTTGATCACATAGTTTGATCAGACACTCATTCCATCAATTTGATCACATAGTTTGATCAGACACTCATTCCATCAATTTGATCACATAGTTTGATCAGACACTCATTCCATCAATTTGATCACATAGTTTGATGAGACACTCATTCCATCAATTTGATCACATAGTTTGATCAGACACTCATTCCATCAATTTGATCACATAGTTTGATCAGACACTCATTCCATCAATTTGATCACATAGTTTGATCAGACACTCATTCCATCAATTTGATCACATAGTTTGATCAGACACTCATTCCATCAATTTGATCACATAGTTTGATCAGACACTCATTCCATCAATTTGATCACATAGTTTGATCAGACACTCATTCCATCAATTTGATCACATAGTTTGATCAGACACTCATTCCATCAATTTGATCACATAGTTTGATCAGACACTCATTCCATCAATTTGATCACATAGTTTGATCAGACACTCATTCCATCAATTTGATCACATAGTTTGATCAGACACTCATTCCATCAATTTGATCACATAGTTTGATCAGACACTCATTCCATCAATTTGATCACATAGTTTGATCAGACACTCATTCCATCAATTTGATCACATAGTTTGATCAGACACTCATTCCATCAATTTGATCACATAGTTTGATCAGACACTCATTCCATCAATTTGATCACATAGTTTGATCAGACACTCATTCCATCAATTTGATCACATAGTTTGATCAGACACTCATTCCATCAATTTGATCACATAGTTTGATCAGACACATTCCATCAATTTGATCACATAGTTTGATCAGACATTCCATCAATTTGATCACATAGTTTGATCAGACACTCATTCCATCAATTTGATCACATAGTTTGATCAGACACTCATTCCATCAATTTGATCACATAGTTTGATCAGACACTCATTCCATCAATTTGATCACATAGTTTGATCAGACACTCATTCCATCAATTTGATCACATAGTTTGATCAGACACTCATTCCATCAATTTGATCACATAGTTTGATCAGACACTCATTCCATCAATTTGATCACATAGTTTGATCAGACACTCATTCCATCAATTTGATCACATAGTTTGATCAGAGACATTCCATCAATTCCATCACATAGTTTGATCACACTCATTTGATCAGACACACATTCCATCAATTTGATCACATAGTTTGATCAGACACTCATTCCATCAATTTGATCACATAGTTTGATCAGACACTCATTCCATCAATTTGATCACATAGTTTGATCAGACACTCATTCCATCAATTTGATCACATAGTTTGATCAGACACTCATTCCATCAATTTGATCACATAGTTTGATCAGACACTCATTCCATCAATTTGATCACATAGTTTGATCAGACACATCATTCCATCAATTTGATCACATAGTTTGATCAGACACTCATTCCATCAATTTGATCACATAGTTTGATCAGACACTCATTCCATCAATTTGATCACATAGTTTGATCAGACACTCATTCCATCAATTTCATCACATAGTTTGATCAGACACTCATTCCATCAATTTGATCACATAGTTTGATCAGACACTCATTCCATCAATTTCATCACATAGTTTGATCAGACACTCATTCCATCAATTTGATCACATAGTTTGATCAGACACTCATTCCATCAATTTGATCACATAGTTTTGATCATTCCACATTTGATCACAGTTTGATCCATCAATTTGATCACATAGTTTGATCAGACACTCATTCCATCAATTTGATCACATAGTTTGATCAGACACTCATTCCATCAATTTGATCACATAGTTTGATCAGACACTCATTCCATCAATTTGATCACATAGTTTGATCAGACACTCATTCCATCAATTTGATCACATAGTTTGATCAGACACTCATTCCATCAATTTGATCACATAGTTTGATCAGACACATCATTTTCACATAGTTTGATCAGACATCATTCCATCAATTTGATCACATAGTTTGATCAGACACTCATTCCATCAATTTGATCACATAGTTTGATCAGACACAGACATTCCATCAATTTGATCACATAGTTTGATCAGACACTCATTCCATCAATTTGATCACATAGTTTGATCAGACACTCATTCCATCAATTTCATCACATAGTTTGATCAGACACTCATTCCATCAATTTGATCACATAGTTTTTGATCAGACATTCATTCCATCAATTTGATCACATCATTTGATCAGACACACATTCCATCAACACTCATTCCATCACATAGTTTGATCAGACACTCATTCCATCAATTTGATCACATAGTTTGATCAGACACTCATTCCATCAATTTGATCACATAGTTTGATCAGACAGACACTCATTCCATCAATTTGATCACATAGTTTGATCACATAGTTTGTTTGATCACTCATTCCATCAGACATAGTTTCATTCCATCAATTTGATCACATAGTTTGATCAGACACTCATTCCATCAATTTGATCACATAGTTTGATCAGACACTCATTCCATCAATTCACACATCCATTTGATCACATAGTTTGATCAGACACTCATTCCATCAATTTGATCACATAGTTTGATCAGACACTCATTCCATCAATTTGATCACATAGTTTGATCAGACACACTCATTCCATCAATTTCATCACATAGTTTGATCAGACACTCATTCCATCAATTTGATCACATAGTTTGATCAGACACTCATTCCATCAATTTGATCACATAGTTTGATCAGACACTCATTCCATCAATTTGATCACATAGTTTGATCAGACACTCATTCCATCAATTTGATCACATAGTTTGATCAGACACTCATTCCATCAATTTGATCACATAGTTTGATCAGACACTCATTCCATCAATTTGATCACATAGTTTGATCAGACACTCATTCCATCAGTTTGATCACACTCATTCCATCACATAGTTTGATCAGACACTCATTCCATCAATTTGATCACATAGTTTGATCAGACACTCATTCCATCAATTTGATCACATAGTTTGATCAGACACTCATTCCATCAATTTGATCATAGTTTGATCAGACATCATTCCATCAATTTGATCACATAGTTTGATCAGACACTCATTCCATCAATTTGATCACATAGTTTGATCAGACACATTCAATTCCATCAATTTGATCACATAGTTTGATCAGACACTCATTCCATCAATTTCATCACATAGTTTGATCAGACACTCATTCCATCAATTTGATCACATAGTTTGATCAGACACTCATTCCATCAATTTGATCACATAGTTTGATCAGACACTCATTCCATCAATTTGATCACATAGTTTGATCAGACACTCATTCCATCAATTTGATCACATAGTTTGATCAGACACTCATTCCATCAATTTGATCACATAGTTTGATCAGACACTCATTCCATCAATTTGATCACATAGTTTGATCAGACACTCATTCCATCAATTTGATCACATAGTTTGATCAGACACTCATTCCATCAATTTCATCACATAGTTTGATCAGACACTCATTCCATCAATTTGATCACATAGTTTGATCAGACACTCATTCCATCAATTTGATCACATAGTTTGATCAGACATCAATTTGATCACATAGTTTCATTCCATCAATTTGATCACATAGTTTGATCAGACACTCATTCCATCAATTTGATCACATAGTTTGATCAGACACTCATTCCATCAATTTGATCACATAGTTTGATCAGACACTCATTCCATCAATTTGATCACATAGTTTGATCAGACACTCATTCCATTGATCACATAGTTTGATCAGACACTCATTCCATCAATTTGATCACATAGTTTGATCAGACACTCATTCCATCAATTTGATCACATAGTTTGATCAGACACTCATTCCATCAATTTGATCACATAGTTTGATCAGACACATTCCATCAATTTGATCACATAGTTTGATCAGACACTCATTCCATCAATTGATCACATAGTTTGATCAGACACTCATTCCATCAATTTGATCACATAGTTTGATCAGACACTCATTCCATCAATTTGATCACATAGTTTGATCAGACACTCATTCCATCAATTTGATCACATAGTTTGATCAGACATTCCATCATTCCATTTGATCACATAGTTTGATCAGACACACATCATTCCATCAATTTCATCACATAGTTTGATCAGACACTCATTCCATCAATTTGATCACATAGTTTGATCAGACACTCATTCCATCAATTTGATCACATTTGATCACATTCATTCCATCAATTTTCACATAGTTTGATCAGACACTCATTCCATCAATTTGATCACATAGTTTGATCAGACACTCATTCCATCAATTTGATCACATAGTTTGATCAGACACTCATTCCATCAATTTGATCACATAGTTTGATCAGACACTCATTCCATCAATTTGATCACATAGTTTGATCAGACACTCATTCCATCAATTTGATCACATAGTTTGATCAGACACTCATTCCATCAATTTAGTTTGATCACATAGTTTGATCAGACACTCATTCCATCAATTTGATCACATAGTTTGATCAGACACTCATTCCATCAATTTGATCACATAGTTTGATCAGACACTCATTCCATCAATTTGATCACATAGTTTGATCAGACACTCATTCCATCAATTTGATCACATAGTTTGATCAGACACTCATTCCATCAATTTGATCACATAGTTTGATCATTCCATCAATTTGATCACATAGTTTGATCAGACACATTCCATCATTTGATTTCATCACATAGTTTGATCAGACACTCATTCCATCAATTTGATCACATAGTTTGATCAGACACTCATTCCATCAATTTGATCACATAGTTTGATTCCAGTTTCAATTTGATCACATAGTTTGATCAGACACTCATTCCATCAATTTGATCACATAGTTTGATCAGACACTCATTCCATCAATTTGATCACATAGTTTGATCAGACACACTCATTCCATCAATTTCATCACATATTTTGATCAGACACTCATTCCATCAATTTGATCACATAGTTTGATCAGACACTCATTCCATCAATTTGATCACATAGTTTGATCAGACACTCATTCCATCAATTTGATCACATAGTTTGATCAGACACTCATTCCATCAATTTGATCACATAGTTTGATCAGACACTCATTCCATCAATTTGATCACATAGTTTGATCAGACACTCATTCCATCAATTTGATCACATAGTTTGATCAGACACTCATTCCATCAATTTGATCACATAGTTTGATCAGACACTCATTCCATCAATTTGATCACATCACATAATTTGATCAGACACTCATTCCATCAATTTGATCACATAGTTTGATCAGACACTCATTCCATCAATTTGATCACAGTTTGATTTGATCATTCCATCACATCACATCAATTTGATGATCAGACACTCATTCCATCAATTTGATCACATAGTTTGATCAGACACTCATTCCATCAATTTCATCACATAGTTTGATCAGACACTCATTCCATCAATTTGATCACATAGTTTGATCAGACACTCATTCCATCAATTTGATCACATAGTTTGATCAGACACTCATTCCATCAATTTGATCACATAGTTTGATCAGACACTCATTCCATCAATTTGATCACATAGTTTGATCAGACACTCATTCCATCAATTTGATCACATAGTTTGATCAGACACTCATTCCATCAATTTGATCACATAGTTTGATCAGTTTGACACTCATTCCATCAATTTGATCACATAGTTTGATCAGACACTCATTCCATCAATTTGATCACATAGTTTGATCAGACACTCATTCCATCAATTTGATCACATAGTTTGATCAGACACACTCATTCCATCAATTTGATCATCAATTTGATCACATCATTCCATCAATTTGATCATTTGATCAGACACTCATTCCATCAATTTGATCACATAGTTTGATCAGACACTCATTCCATCAATTTGATCACATAGTTTGATCAGACACTCATTCCATCAATTTGATCACATAGTTTGATCAGACACTCATTCCATCAATTTGATCACATAGTTTGATCAGACACTCATTCCATCAATTTCAGATCACATAATTTGATCAGACACTCATTCCATCAATTTGATCACATAGTTTGATCAGACACTCATTCCATCAATTTGATCACATAGTTTGATCAGACACTCATTCCATCAATTTGATCACATAGTTTGATCAGACACTCATTCCATCAATTTGATCACATAGTTTGATCAGACACTCATTCCATCAATTTGATCACATAGTTTGATCAGACACTCATTCCATCAATTTGATCACATAGTTTGATCAGACACTCATTCCATCAATTTGATCACATAGTTTGATCAGACACTCATTCCATCAATTTCATCACATAGTTTGATCAGACACTCATTCCATCAATTTGATCACATAGTTTGATCAGACACTCATTCCATCAATTTGATCACATAGTTTGATCAGACACTCATTCCATCAATTTGATCACATAGTTTGATCAGACACTCATTCCATCAATTTGATCACATAGTTTGATCAGACACTCATTCCATCAATTTGATCACATAGTTTGATCAGACACTCATTCCATCAATTGATCACATAGTTTGATCAGACACTCATTCCATCAATTTCAGATCACATAGTTTGATCAGACACTCATTCCATCAATTTGATCACATAGTTTGATCAGACACTCATTCCATCAATTTGATCACATAGTTTGATCAGACACTCATTCCATCAATTTGATCACATAGTTTGATCAGACACTCATTCCATCAATTTGATCACATAGTTTGATCAGACACTCATTCCATCAATTTGATCACATAGTTTGATCAGACACTCATTCCATCAATTTGATCACATAGTTTGATCAGACACACATTCCATCAATTTGATCACATAGTTTGATCAGACACTCATTCCATCAATTTGATCACATAGTTTGATCACATAGTTTGATCAGACACATTCCATCAATCCATCACATAGTTTGATCAGACATCATTCCATCAATTTGATCATAGTTTGATCACTCATTCCATCAATTTGATCACATAGTTTGATCAGACACTCATTCCATCAATTTGATCACATAGTTTGATCAGACACTCATTCCATCAATTTGATCACATAGTTTGATTTCATTCCATCAATTTGATCACATAGTTTGATCAGACTCATTCCATCAATTTGATCACATAGTTTGATCAGACACTCATTAGTTTGATCATCAATTTGATCACATAGTTTGATCAGACACTCATTCCATCAATTTGATCACATAGTTTGATCAGACACTCATTCCATCAATTTGATCACATAGTTTGATCAGACACTCATTCCATCAATTTGATCACATAGTTTGATCAGACACTCATTCCATCAATTTGATCACATAGTTTGATCAGACACTCATTCCATCAATTTGATCACATAGTTTGATCAGACACTCATTCCATCAATTTGATCACATAGTTTGATCAGACACTCATTCCATCAATTTGATCACATAGTTTGATCAGACACTCATTCCATCAATTTGATCACATAGTTTGATCAGACACTCATTCCATCAATTTCATCACATAGTTTGATCAGACACTCATTCCATCAATTTGATCACATAGTTTGATCAGACACACATTCCATCAATTTGATCACATAGTTTGATCAGACACTCATTCCATCAATTTGATCACATAGTTTTGATCATTCCACAATTTGATCACATAGTTTGATCAATTTCCATCACATAGTTTGATCAGACACTCATTCCATCCATCACATAGTTTGATCAGACACTCATTCCATCAATTTGTTTGATCAGACACATTCCATCATTCCATCATTGATCAGATCATCAATTGATCAGACATCATTCCATCACATAGTTTGATCAGAGACACATTCCATTTGATCACATAGTTTGATCAGACACTCATTCCATCAATTTGATCACATAGTTTGATCAGACACTCATTCCATCAATTTGATCACATAGTTTGATCATTCCATCAATTTGATCACATAGTTTGATCACACATTCCATCAATTTGATCACATAGTTTGATCAGACACTCATTCCATCAATTTGATCACATAGTTTGATCAGACACACATTCCATCATTCCATCAATTTGATCACATAGTTTGATCAGACACTCATTCCATCAATTTGATCACATAGTTTGATCAGACACTCATTCCATCAATTTGATCACATAGTTTGATCAGACACATTCCATTCCATCAATTTGATCACATAGTTTGATCAGACACTCATTCCATCAATTTGATCACATAGTTTGATCAGACACTCATTCCATCAATTTGATCACATAGTTTGATCAGACACTCATTCCATCAATTTGATCACATAGTTTGATCAGACACTCATTCCATCAATTTGATCACATAGTTTGATCAGACACTCATTCCATCAATTTGATCACATAGTTTGATCAGACACTCATTCCATCAATTTGATCACATAGTTTGATCACACTCATTCCATCAATTTGATCAGTTTGATCATCATTCCATCAATTTGATCACATAGTTTGATCAGACACTCATTCCATCAATTTGATCACATAGTTTGATCAGACACTCATTCCATCAATTTGATCACATAGTTTGATCAGACACTCATTCCATCAATTTGATCACATAGTTTGATCAGACACTCATTCCATCAATTTGATCACATAGTTTGAGTTCCATCAATTTGATCACATAGTTTGATCACACATTCCATCAATTTGATCACATAGTTTGATCAGACACTCATTCCATCAATTTGATCACATAGTTTGATCAGACACTCATTCCATCAATTTGATCACATAGTTTGATCAGACACTCATTCCATCAATTTGATCACATAGTTTGATCAGACACTCATTCCATCAATTTGATCACATAGTTTGATCAGACACTCATTCCATCAATTTGATCACATAGTTTGATCAGACACTCATTCCATCAATTTGATCACATAGTTTGATCAGACACTCATTCCATCAATTTGATCACATAGTTTGATCAGACACTCATTCCATCAATTTGATCACATAGTTTGATCAGACACTCATTCCATCAATTTGATCACATAGTTTGATCAGACACTCATTCCATCATCACATAGTTTGATCAGACACTCATTCCATCAATTTGATCACATAGTTTGATCAGACACTCATTCCATCAATTTGATCACATAGTTTGATCAGACACTCATTCCATCAATTTGATCACATAGTTTGATCAGACACATTCCATCAATTTCATCACATAGTTTGATCAGACACTCATTCCATCAATTTGATCACATAGTTTGATCAGACACTCATTCCATCAATTTGATCAGACACTCATTCCATCAATTTGATCACACATTCCATAATTTGATCAGATCACACTCATTCCATCAATTTGATCACATAGTTTGATCAGACACTCATTCCATCAATTTGATCACATAGTTTGATCAGACACTCATTCCATCAATTTGATCACATAGTTTGATCAGACACTCATTCCATCAATTTGATCACATAGTTTGATCAGACACTCATTCCATCCATCACATAGTTTGATCAGACACTCATTCCATCAATTTGATCACATAGTTTGATCAGACACACATTCCATCAATTTGATCACATAGTTTGATCATTCCATCAATTCCATCAAGTTTTCAGACATCACATAGTTTGATCAGACACTCATTCCATCAATCATCACATAGTTTGATCAGACACTCATTCCATCAATTTGATCACATAGTTTGATCAGACACTCATTCCATCAATTTGATCACATAGTTTGATCAGACACTCATTCCATCAATTTGATCACATAGTTTGATCAGACACTCATTCCATCAATTTGATCACATAGTTTGATCAGACACTCATTCCATCAATTTGATCACATAGTTTGATCAGACACTCATTCCATCAATTTTCACATAGTTTGATCACATAGTTTGATCAGACTCATTCCATCAATTTGATCACATAGTTTGATCAGACACTCATTCCATCAATTTGATCACATAGTTTGATCAGACACTCATTCCATCAATTTGATCACATAGTTTGATCAGACACATTCCATCAATTTGATCACATAGTTTGATCAGACACTCATTCCATCAATTTGATCACATAGTTTGATCAGACACTCATTCCATCAATTTGATCACATAGTTTGATCAGACACTCATTCCATCAATTTGATCAGACACTCATTCCATCAATTTGATCACATAGTTTGATCAGACACTCATTCCATCAATTTGATCACATAGTTTGATCAGACACTCATTCCATCAATTTGATCACATAGTTTGATCAGACACTCATTCCATCAATTTGATCACATAGTTTGATCAGACACTCATTCCATCAATTTGATCACATAGTTTGATCAGACACTCATTCCATCAATTTGATCACATAGTTTGATCAGACACTCATTCCATCAATTTGATCACATAGTTTGATCAGACACTCATTCCATCAATTTGATCACATAGTTTGATCAGACACTCATTCCATCAATTTGATCACATAGTTTGATCAGACACTCATTCCATCAATTTCATCACATAGTTTGATCAGACACATTCCATCATTCCATCAATTTTGATCACATCAGTTTGATCACATAGTTTGATCAGACACTCATTCCATCAATTTGATCACATAGTTTGATCAGACACTCATTCCATCAATTTGATCACATAGTTTGATCAGACACTCATTCCATCAATTTGATCACATAGTTTGATCAATTTGATCCATCAATTTGATCACATAGTTTGATCAGACACTCATTCCATCAATTTGATCACATAGTTTGATCAGACACTCATTCCATCAATTTGATCACATAGTTTGATCAGACACTCATTCCATCAATTTGATCACATAGTTTGATCAGACACTCATTCCATCAATTTGATCACATAGTTTGATCAGACACTCATCACATAGTTTGATCAGACACTCATTCCATCAATTTGATCACATAGTTTGATCAGACACTCATTCCATCATTCCATCACATAGTTTGATCAGACACTCATTCCATCAATTTGATCACATAGTTTGATCAGACACTCATTCCATCAATTTCATCACATAGTTTGATCAGACACTCATTCCATCAATTTGATCACATAGTTTGATCAGACACTCATTCCATCAATTTGATCACATAGTTTGATCAGACACTCATTCCATCAATTTGATCACATAGTTTGATCAGACATCATTCCATCAATTTGATCACATAGTTTGATCAGACACTCATTCCATCAATTTGATCACATAGTTTGATCAGACACTCATTCCATCAATTTGATCACATAGTTTGATCAGACACTCATTCCATCAATTTGATCACATAGTTTGATCAGACACTCATTCCATCAATTTGATCACATAGTTTGATCAGACACTCATTCCATCAATTTGATCACATAGTTTGATCAGACACTCATTCCATCAATTTGATCACATAGTTTTCAGACACTCATTCAGTTTGATCAGACACTCATTCCATCAATTTGATCACATAGTTTGATCAGACACTCATTCCATCAATTTGATCACATAGTTTGATCAGACACTCATTCCATCAATTTGATCACATAGTTTGATCAGACACTCATTCCATCAATTTGATCACATAGTTTGATCAGACACTCATTCCATCAATTTGATCACATAGTTTGATCAGACACTCATTCCATCAATTTGATCACATAGTTTGATCAGACATTCCATCAATTCCATCAATAGTTTGATCAGACACTCATTCCATCAATTTGATCACATAGTTTGATCAGACACTCATTCCATCAATTTGATCACATAGTTTGATCAGACACTCATTCCATCAATTTGATCACATAGTTTGATCAGACACTCATTCCATCAATTTGATCACATAGTTTGATCAGACACTCATTCCATCAATTTGATCACATAGTTTGATCAGACACTCATTCCATCAATTTGATCACATAGTTTGATCAGACACTCATTCCATCAATTTGATCACATAGTTTGATCAGACACTCATTCCATCAATTTGATCACATAGTTTGATCAGACACTCATTCCATCAATTTGATCACATAGTTTGATCAGACACTCATTCCATCAATTTGATCACATAGTTTGATCAGACACTCATTCCATCAATTCGATCACATAGTTTGATCAGAACTTCATTCCATCAATTTCATCACATAGTTTGATCAGACATTCATTCCATCAATTCGATCACATAGTTTGATCAGACACTCATTCCATCAATTTGATCACATAGTTTGATCAGACACACATTCCATCAATTCGATCACATAGTTTGATCAGACATTCATTCCATCAATTTATCATAGTTTGATCAGACACTCATTCCATCAATTTGATCACATAGTTTGATCAGACACTCATTCCATCAATTTGATCACATAATTTGATCAGACACACATAACCTCAATTTGATCAGACACACATTACCTCAATTTTGATCAGACACTCATTCCATCAATTCGATCACATAGTTTGATCAGACAATATATTCCATCAATTTCATCACATAGTTTGATCAGACACTCATTCCATCAATTCGATCACATAGTTTGATCAGACACTCATTCCATCAATTTCATCACATAGTTTGATCAGACATTCATTCCATCAATTCGATCACATAGTTTGATCTGACACATTCCATCAATCAATCTCATCACATATTTGATCACACACACACCATCAATTTGATCACATAGTTTGATCAGACATTCTTATTCCATCAATACCTGATCACATAGTTTGATTTCAGACACACATTCCATCAACTTAATACATATTTGACACACATTCATTCTATCAACCTGATCACAAAGTTTGATCAGACACTCATTCCATCAATTTGATCACACAAGTTTGATCAGACACACACTCCATCAATTCGATCACATAGTTTGATCAGACATTCATTCCATCAATTCGATCACATAGTTTGATCAGACACTCATTCCATCAATTTGATCACATAATTTGATCAGACACTCATTCCATCAACCTGATCACATAATTTGATCAGACCTCATTCCATCAATTTCACTACATAATTTGATCAGACATTTATTCCACATCAGATCACATCACATAGTTTGATCAGACATCATTCTTCCATCAATTCGATCACATAGTTTGATCAAACACTTCTTCCATCACTTTCATCCATAGTTTGATCAGACACTATTCTCATCCACTTGATCACATATATTGATCTGACATAATTACAAAATACCTAGGACACATAGTTTTGACTGTGACACACATTCTATCAACTTCATCACATAGTTTGATCAGACATTCATTTCCATCAATTTCATCACATAATTTGATCAGACAATTTCATTCCATCAACTTGATCACATCATTTGATCAGACAGACACTCATTCCATCAATTTGATCACATAGTTTGATCAGACAATTATTCCATCAATCGGATCACATAGTTTTGACTCAGACATTCATTTCATCACTCTCATCACATAGTTTGATCAGACACTCATACCATAATACCTCATCACATACTCTGGTTTAATCTCAGACACACATTCCATCATCAATTCGATCACATAGTTTGATCAGACATTCATTCCATCAATTCGATCACATAGTTTGATCAGACAATTATTTCCATCAATTCGATCACATAGTTTGATCAGACACTCATTCCATCAATTTCATCACATAGTTTGATCAGACACTCATTCCATCAATTTGATCACATAGTTTGATCAGACACTCATTCCATCAATTCGATCACATAGTTTGATCAGACATTTCATTCCATCAATTCATCACATAGTTTGATCAGACACTCATTCCATCAATTCGATCAAACAGTTTGATCAGACACTTATTCCATCAATTCGATCACATAGTTTGATCAGACACACATTCCATCAATTTCGATCACATAGTTTGATCAGACACACATTCCATCAATTCGATCACATAGTTTGATCAGACACTCATTCCATCAATTCGATCACATAATTTGATCAGACACATATTCCATCAATTTCATCACATAATTTGATCAGACACTCATTCCATCAATTTCATCACATAATTTGATCAGACACTTATTCCATCAATTTCATCACATAGTTTGATCAGACACTTATTCCATCACTTGATCACATAGTTTGAGACACTCATTCCATAATTCGATCACATAGTTTGATCACACACTCATTCCATCATTCGATCACATAGTTTAATACACATATTCTTCATGAATTTGACACATAGTTTTGACTCGTATTACCATTCCATCAATTTCATCACATAGTTTGATCAGACACTCATTCCATCATTTCATCACATAGTTTGATCAGACACTCATTCCATAAATTCTTATCATAGTTTGATCAGACACCATTCCATCAATTTCATCACATAGTTTGACTCAGACACTCATTCCATCAATTTGATCACATAGTTTGATCAGACACACATTCCATCAATTTCATCACATGTTTTTGATCAGACACTCACTCCATCAATTCGATCACATAGTTTGATCAGACACTCATTCCATCAATTCGATCACATAGTTTGATCAGACACACATTCCATCAATTCGATCACATAGTTTGATCAGACACTCATTCCATCATTTGATCACATAATTTGATCAGACAATCATTCCATCAATTTGACATCTCATAGTTTGATCAGACACTCATTCCATCAATTCTGATCACATAGTTTGATCAGACACTCATTCCATCAATTTCATCACATAATTTGATCAGACACACATTCCATCAATTTGATCACATAGTTTGATCAGACACTCATTCCATCAATTTCATCACATAATTTGACTGTGACACACATTCCATCAATTCGATCACATAGTTTGATCAGACACTCATTCCATCAATTTCATCACATAGTTTGATCAGACACTATTTCCATCAATTTGATCAACACATAGTTTGATCAGACACACATTCCATCAATTCCATCACATAGTTTGATCAGACACTCATTCCATCAATTTCATCACAAAGTTTGATCAGACACTCATTCCATCAATTTCATCACATAATTTGGTCAGACATTTCATTCCAATAATTTGATCACATAGTTTGATCAGACACTACATTTCAATCAATTTGATCACATAGTTTGATCGTAATTATCTCCATCACTTGATCACATAGTTTGACTGTGACATTTCATTCCATCAATTTCATCACATAATTTGATCAGACACTCATTCCATCAATTTGATCACATAGTTTGATCAGACATTCCATCATTCACATCAATCAATTCGATCACATAGTTTGATCAGACACTCATTCCATCAATTTCATCACATAGTTTGATCAGACACTCATTCCATCAATTTCATCACAAGTTTGATCAGACACTCATTCCATCAATTTGATCACATAGTTTGATCAGACATTCCATCATTCCATCAATTTGATCACTCATCAATTTGATCAGACAGTTTGACAGACATTCCATCAATTTGATCACATAGTTTGATCAGACACTCATTCCATCAATTTGATCACATAGTTTGATCAGACACTCATTCCATCAATTTGATCACATAGTTTGATCAGACACTCATTCCATCGAATTTGATCACATAGTTTGATCAGACACACATTCCATCAATTTCATCACAAAGTTTGATCAGACACACATTCCATCAATTCGATCACATAGTTTGATCAGACACTCATTCCATCAATTTGATCACATAGTTTGATCAGACACACATTCCATCAATTTGATCACATAGTTTGATCAGACACCTCATTCCATCAATTTGATCACATAATTTGATCAGACACTCATTCCATCAATTCAATCACATAGTTTGATCAGACTTCCTCATTCCATCAATTTGATCACATAGTTTGATCACACTACATTATTTTTTATCAATTTCATCACATAGTTTGATCAGACACTCATTCCATCAATTTCATCACATAGTTTGATCAGACACCTCATTCCATCAATTTTCACAAGTTTGATCAGACATTCATTCCCAATTCGATCACATAGTTTGATCAGACACTCATTCCATCAATTTCATCAGTTTGATCAGACACTCATTCCATCAATTTGATCACATAGTTTGATCAGACACTCATTCCATCAATTTCATCACATAGTTTGATCAGACACTCATTCCATCAATTTGATCACATAGTTTGATCAGACACTCATTCCATCAATTTGATCACATAGTTTGATCAGACACTCATTCCATCAATTCGATCACATAGTTTGATCAGACACACATTCCATCAATTTGATCACATAATTTGATCAGACACTCATTCATCAATTTGATCACATAGTTTGATCAGACACTTATTCCATCAATTTGATCACATAGTTTGATCAGACACTCATTCATCAATTTGATCACATAGTTTGATCAGACACTCATTCCATCAATTTGATCACATAGTTTGATCAGACACTCATTCCATCAATTTGATCACATAGTTTGATCAGACACTCATTCCATCAATTTGATCACATAATTTGATCAGACACACATTACATCAATTTGATCACATAGTTTGATCAGACACTCATTCCATCCATCACATAGTTTGATCAGACACTCATTCCATCATCACATAGTTTGATCAGACACTCATTCCATCAATTTGATCACATAGTTTGATCAGACACACATTCCATCAATTTGATCACATAGTTTGATCAGACACTCATTCCATCAATTTGATCACATAGTTTGATCAGACACTCATTCCATCAATTTGATCACATAGTTTGATCAGACACTCATTCCATCAATTTGATCACATAGTTTGATCAGACACTCATTCCATCAATTTGATCACATAGTTTGATCAGACACTCATTCCATCAATTCGATCACATAGTTTGATCAGACACACATTCCATCAATTTGATCACATAGTTTGATCAGACACTCATTCCATCAATTTCATCACATAGTTTGATCAGACACTCATTCCATCAATTCGATCACATAGTTTGATCAGACACTCATTCCATCAATTTGATCACATAGTTTGATCAGACACTCATTCCATCAATTCGATCACATAGTTTGATCAGACACTCATTCCATCAATTTGATCACATAGTTTGATCAGACACTCATTCCATCAATTTCATCACATAGTTTGATCAGACACTCATTCCATCAATTTCATCACATAGTTTGATCAGACACTCATTCCATCAATTTGATCACATAGTTTGATCAGACACTCATTCCATCAATTTGATCACATAGTTTGATCAGACACATTTCATTCCATCAATTTGATCACAATTCGATAGTTTGATCAGACACTCATTCCATCAATTTGATCACATAGTTTGATCAGACACTCATTCCATCAATTTGATCACATAGTTTGATCAGACACTCATTCCATCAATTCGATCACATAGTTTGATCAGACACTCATTCCATCAATTTGATCACATAGTTTGATCAGACAGACACTCAATTTGATCACATAGTTTGATCAGACAATTCCATCAATCGATCACATAGTTTGATCAGACACTCATTCCATCAATTTCATCACATAGTTTGATCAGACACTCATTCCATCAATTTGATCACATAGTTTGATCAGACACTCATTCCATCAATTCGATCACATAATTTGATCAGACACTCATTCCATCAATTTCATCACATAGTTTGATCAGACACTCATTCCATCAATTTGATCACATAGTTTGATCAGACACTCATTCCATCAATTTGATCACATAGTTTGATCAGACACTCATTCCATCAATTTGATCACATAGTTTGATCAGACACTCATTCCATCAATTTGATCACATAGTTTGATCAGACATCTCATTCCATCATTTGATCACATAGTTTGATCAGACACTCATTCCATCAATTTGATCACATAGTTTGATCAGACACTCATTCCATCAATTTCATCACATAGTTTGATCAGACACACATTCCATCAATTTGATCACATAGTTTGATCAGACACTTTTACATTCCATCAATTTGATCACATAGTTTGATCAGACACTTCATTCCATTTGATCACATAGTTTGATCAGACACTCATTCCATCAATTTGATCACATAGTTTGATCAGACACTCATTCCATCAATTTGATCACATAGTTTGATCAGACACTCATTCCATCAATTTGATCACATAGTTTGATCAGACACTCATTCCATCAATTTGATCACATAGTTTGATCAGACACTCATTCCATCAATTTGATCACATAGTTTGATCAGACACACATTCCATCAATTTCGATCACATAGTTTGATCAGACACTCATTCCATCAATTTCATCACAATAGTTTGATCAGACACTCATTCCATCAATTTCATCACATAGTTTGATCAGACACTCATTCCATCAATTTCATCACATAGTTTGATCAGACACTCATTCCATCAATTCGATCACATAGTTTGATCAGACACTCATTCCATCAATTCGATCACATAGTTTGATCAGACACTCATTCCATCAATTCGATCACATAGTTTGATCAGACACTTATTCCATCAATTTGATCACATAGTTTGATCAGACACACATTCCATCAATTTGATCACATAGTTTGATCAGACACTCATTCCATCAATTTGATCACATAGTTTGATCAGACACTCATTCCATCAATTTCATCACATAGTTTGATCAGACATTTCATTCCATCAATTTCATCACATAGTTTGATCAGACACTCATTCCATCAATTTGATCACATAGTTTGATCAGACACTCATTCCATCAATTTCAGATCACATAGTTTGATCAGACACTCATTCCATCAATTTGATCACATAGTTTGATCAGACACTCATTCCATCAATTTGATCACATAGTTTGATCATTTCATCACACACCTCCAATTTGATCAGACATTCATTCCATCAATTTGATCACATAGTTTGATCAGACACTCATTCCATCAATTTGATCACATAGTTTGATCAGACACTCATTCCATCAATTTGATCACATAGTTTGATCAGACACACATTCCATCAATTTCATCACATAATTTGATCAGACACTCATTCCATCAATTTGATCACATAGTTTGATCAGACACTCATTCCATCAATTTGATCACATAGTTTGATCAGACACACATTCCATCAATTTCATCACATAGTTTGATCAGACATTCATTCCATCAATTTCATCACAAAGTTTGATCAGACACTCATTCCATCAATTTCATCACATAATTTGATCAGACACACATTCCATCAATTTCATCACATAGTTTGATCAGACACTCATTCCATCAATTTCATCACACAGTTTGATCAGACACTCATTCCATCAATTTCATCACATAGTTTGATCAGACATTCATTCCATCAATTTGATCACATAGTTTGATCAGACACTCATTCCATCAATTTCATCACATAGTTTGATCAGACACTCATTCCATCAATTTCATCACATAGTTTGATCAGACATTCATTCCATCAATTTGATCACATAGTTTGATCAGACACTCATTCCATCAATTTGATCACATAGTTTGATCAGACACTCATTCCATCAATTCGATCACATAGTTTGATCAGACACTCATTCCATCAATTTGATCACATAGTTTGATCAGACACTCATTCCATCAATTTGATCACATAGTTTGATCAGACACTCATTCCATCAATTTCATCATAGTTTGATCAGAGTTTGATCAGACATTCCATCAATTTGATCACATAGTTTGATCAGACACACATTCCATCAATTCGATCACATAGTTTGATCAGACACTCATTCCATCAATTTCATCACATAGTTTGATCAGACACTCATTCCATCAATTTGATCACAATAGTTTGATCAGACACTCATTCCATCAATTTGATCACATAGTTTGATCAGACACTATTCCATCAATTTGATCACATAGTTTGATCAGACACTCATTCCATCAATTTCATCACATAGTTTGATCAGACACTCATTCCATCAATTTCATCACATAGTTTGATCAGACACTCATTCCATCAATTTGATCACATAGTTTGATCAGACACATTCCATCAATTTGATCACATAGTTTGATCAGACACTCATTCCATCAATTCGATCACATAGTTTGATCAGACACTCATTCCATCAATTTGATCACATAGTTTGATCAGACATTCATTCCATCAATTTGATCACATAGTTTGATCAGACACTCATTCCATCAATTTCATCACATAGTTTGATCAGACACTTCATTCCATCAATTTGATCACATAGTTTGATCAGACACTCATTCCATCAATTCGATCACATAGTTTGATCAGACACTCATTCCATCAATTTGATCACATAGTTTGATCAGACACTCATTCCATCAATTCGATCACATAGTTTGATCAGACACTCATTCCATCAATTTGATCACATAGTTTGATCAGACATTCATTCCATCAATTTCATCACATAGTTTGATCAGACACTCATTCCATCAATTTCATCACATAGTTTGATCAGACACTCATTCCATCAATTTGATCACATAGTTTGATGAGACACTCATTCCATCAATTTCATCACATAGTTTGATCAGACACTCATTCCATCAATTTGATCACATAGTTTGATCAGACACTCATTCCATCAATTTGATCACATAGTTTGATCAGACACTCATTCCATCAATTTGATCACATAGTTTGATCAGACACTTATTCCATCAATTTGATCACATAGTTTGATCAGACACTCATTCCATCAATTCGATCACATAGTTTGATCAGACACTCATTCCATCAATTTCATCACATAGTTTGATCAGACACTCATTCCATCAATTCGATCACATAGTTTGATCAGACACTCATTCCATCAATTTGATCACATAGTTTGATCAGACACTCATTCCATCAATTTGATCACATAGTTTGATCAGACACTCATTCCATCAATTTCATCACATAGTTTGATCAGACACATTCCATCAATTTGACAACATAGTTTCCTCAGACAATCATTCCATCAATTCGATCACATAGTTTGATCAGACACTTATTCCATCAATTTGATCACATAGTTTGATCAGACACTCATTCCATCAATTCGATCACATAGTTTGATCAGACACTCATTCCATCAATTTCATCACATAGTTTGATCAGACACTCATTCCATCAATTTCATCACATAGTTTGACTCAGACACTCATTCCATCAATTTGATCACATAGTTTGATCAGACACTCATTCCATCAATTTGATCACATAGTTTGATCAGACACTCATTCCATCAATTTGATCACATAGTTTGATCAGACACTATTCCATCAATTCGATCACATAGTTTGATCAGACATACATTCCATCAATTTGATCACATAGTTTGATCAGACACTCATTCCATCAATTCGATCACATAGTTTGATCAGACACTCATTCCATCAATTTGATCACATAGTTTGATCAGACACTCATTCCATCAATTTGATCACATAGTTTGATCAGACACTCATTCCATCAATTTCATCACATAGTTTGATCAGACACTCATTCCATCAATTTGATCACATAGTTTGATCAGACACTCATTCCATCAATTTGATCACATAGTTTGATCAGACACTCATTCCATCAATTTGATCACATAGTTTGATCAGACACTTATTCCATCAATTTGATAACATAGTTTGATCAGACACTCATTCCATCAATTTGATCACATAGTTTGATCAGACACTCATTCCATCAATTTGATCACATAGTTTGATCAGACACTCATTCCATCAATTCGATCACATAGTTTGATCAAGACACTCATTCCATCAATTTCATCACATAGTTTGATCAGACACTCATTCCATCAATTTGATCACATAGTTTGATCAGACACTCATTCCATCAATTTGATCACATAGTTTGATCAGACACTCATTCCATCAATTTGATCACATAGTTTGATCAGACACTCATTCCATCAATTTCATCACATAGTTTGATCAGACACTCATTCCATCAATTTGATCACATAGTTTGATCAGACACACATTCCATCAATTTGATCACATAGTTTGATCAGACACTTATTCCATCAATTTGATCACATAAGTTTGATCAGACACTCATTCCATCACATTTGATCACATAGTTTGATCAGACACTCATTCCATCAATTTGATCACATAGTTTGATCAGACACTCATTCCATCAATTTCGATCACATAGTTTGATCAGACACTCATTCCATCAATTTGATCACATATATTCCATCAATTTGATCACATAGTTTTTGATCATTCCATCAATTTCATCACATAGTTTGATCAGACATTACATTCCATCAATTGATCACATAGTTTGATCAGACACCTCATTCCATCAATTTTGATCACATAGTTTGATCAGACACACATTCCATCAATTCGATCACATAGTTTGATCAGACACTCATTCCATCAATTTGATCACATAGTTTGATCAGACACTCATTCCATCAATTTGATCACATAGTTTGATCAGACACACATTCCATCAATTCGATCACATAGTTTGATCAGACACTCATTCCATCAATTTCATCACATAGTTTGATCAGACACTCATTCCATCAATTTGATCACATAGTTTGATCAGACACTCATTCCATCAATTTCATCACATAGTTTGATCAGACACTCATTCCATCAATTTGATCACATAGTTTGATCAGACACTCATTCCATCAATTTGATCACATAGTTTGATCAGACATTCATTCCATCAATTTGATCACATAGTTTGATCAGACACTCATTCCATCAATTTGATCACATAGTTTGATCAGACACTTCATTCCATCAATTTGATCACATAGTTTGATCAGACACTCATTCCATCAATTCGATCACATAGTTTGATCAGACACTCATTCCATCAATTTGATCACATAGTTTGATCAGACACTCATTCCATCAATTTGATCACATAGTTTGATCAGACACTTCATTCCATCAATTTCATCACATAGTTTGGATCAGACACCATCACTTTCCATCAAAGTTTGATCAGATATACTCATTCCATCAGACACTCGATTCCATCAATTTGATCAAACACATATCAATTTGATCAGACACACATTCCATCAATTTGATCACATAGTTTGATCAGACACACATTCCATCAATTTGATCACATAGTTTGATCAGACACTCATTCCATCAATTTGATCACATAGTTTGATCAGACATCATTCTCAATTTGATCAGACATTTCCATCACATAGTTTGATCTGACACTTCATTCCATCAATTTGATCACATAAGTTTGATCAGACACTTATTCCAATCAATTTGATCACATAGTTTGATCAGACATTCCATTCCATCAATTTGATCACATAGTTTGATCAGACACTCATTCCATCAATTCGATCACATAGTTTGATCAGTCACACATTCCATCAATTTCATCACATAGTTTGATCAGACACTCATTCCATCAATTTCATCACATAGTTTGATCAGACACTCATTCCATCAATTTCATCACATAGTTTGATCAGACACTCATTCCATCAATTTGATCACATAGTTTGATCAGATCACTCATTCCATCAATTTGATCACATAGTTTGATCAGACACAATCATTCCATCAATTTCATCACATAGTTTGATCAGACATTCATTCCATCAATTTGATCACATAGTTTGATCAGACACTCATTCCATCAATTTGATCACATAGTTTGATCTGACACACATTCCATCAATTTGATCACATAGTTTGATCAGACACTCATTCCATCAATTTGATCACATAGTTTGATCAGACACTCATTCCATCAATTTGATCACATAGTTTGATCAGACACTCATTCCATCAATTTCATCACATAGTTTGATCAGACACTCATTCCATCAATTTCATCACATAGTTTGATCAGACACTCATTCCATCAACACTGATCACATAGTTTGATCAGACACTCATTCCATCAATTTGATCACATAGTTTGATCAGACACTCATTCCATCAATTTGATCACATAGTTTGATCAGACACTCATTCCATCAATTTCATCACATAGTTTGATCAGACACTCATTCCATCAATTTCATCACATAGTTTGATCAGACACTCATTCCATCAATTGACGATCACATAGTTTGATCAGACACTCATTCCATCAATTGATCACATACATTTGATCAGACACTCATTCCATCAATTTGATCACATAGTTTGATCAGACACTCATTCCATCAATTTGATCACATAGTTTGATCAGACACTCATTCCATCAATTTCATCACATAGTTTGATCAGACACTCATTCCATCAATTTCATCACATAGTTTGATCAGACACTCATTCCATCAATTTGATCACATAGTTTGATCAGACATTCCATCAATTTCATCATTCCATCATCAATTTGATCACATAGTTTGATCAGACACTCATTCCATCATTTCAATGCCACAAGTTTGATCAGACACTCATTCCATCAATTTGATCACATAGTTTGATCAGACACTCATTCCATCAATTTGATCACATAGTTTGATCAGACACTCATTCCATCAATTTGATCACATAGTTTGATCAGACACTCATTCCATCAATTTCATCACATAGTTTGATCAGACACTCATTCCATCAATTTGATCACATAGTTTGATCAGACACTCATTCCATCAATTTGATCACATAGTTTGATCAGACACTCATTCCATCAATTTGATCACATAGTTTGATCAGACACTCATTCCATCAATTTGATCACATAGTTTGATCAGACACTCATTCCATCAATTTGATCACATAGTTTGATCAGACACTCATTCCATCAATTTGATCACATAGTTTGATCAGACACTCATTCCATCAATTTGATCAAGTTTGATCAGACACATTCCATCAATTTGATCAGACACTCATTCCATCAATTTGATCACATAGTTTGATCAGACACTCATTCCATCAATTTGATCACATAGTTTGATCAGACACTCATTCCATCAATTTCATCACATAGTTTGATCAGACACTCATTCCATCAATTTGATCACATAGTTTGATCAGACACTCATTCCATCAATTTCGATCACATAGTTTGATCAGACACTCATTCCATCAATTTGATCACATAGTTTGATCAGACACACATTCCATCAATTTGATCACATAGTTTGATCAGACACACATTCCATCAATTTGATCACATAGTTTGATCAGACACTCATTCCATCAATTTGATCACATAGTTTGATCAGACACTCATTCCATCAATTTGATCACATAGTTTGATCAGACATCATTCCATCAATTTGATCACATAGTTTGATCAGACACTCATTCCATCAATTGATCACATAGTTTGATCAGACACTCATTCCATCAATTTGATCACATAGTTTGATCAGACACTCATTCCATCAATTTGATCACATAGTTTGATCAGACACATTCATTCCATCAATTTGATCACATAGTTTGATCAGACACTCATTCCATCAATTCGATCACATAGTTTGATCAGACACTCATTCCATCAATTTCATCACATAGTTTGATCAGACACACATTCCATCAATTTGATCACATAGTTTGATCAGACACTCATTCCATCAATTCGATCACATAGTTTGATCAGACACACATTCCATCAATTTCATCACATAGTTTGATCAGACACTCATTCCATCAATTTGATCACATAGTTTGATCAGACACACTCATTCCATCAATTTGATCACATAGTTTGATCAGACACTCATTCCATCAATTTGATCACATAGTTTGATCAGACACTCATTCCATCAATTTGATCACATAGTTTGATCAGACACTCATTCCATCAATTTGATCACATAGTTTGATCAGACACTCATTCCATCAATTTGATCACATAGTTTGATCAGACACTCATTCCATCAATTTCATCACATAGTTTGATCAGACACTCATTCCATCAATTTGATCACATAGTTTGATCAGACACTCATTCCATCAATTCAGATCACATAGTTTGATCAGACACTCATTCCATCAATTTGATCACATAGTTTGATCAGACACTCATTCCATCAATTTGATCACATAGTTTGATCAGACATTCATTCCATCAATTTGATCACATAGTTTGATCAGACACTCATTCCATCAATTTGATCACATAGTTTGATCAGACACTCATTCCATCAATTTGATCACATAGTTTGATCAGACACTCATTCCATCAATTTGATCACATAGTTTGATCAGACACTCATTCCATCAATTTGATCACATAGTTTGATCAGACACTTATTCCATCAATTTGATCACATAGTTTGATCAGACACTCATTCCATCAATTTCATCACATAGTTTGATCAGACATTCATTCCATCAATTTGATCACATAGTTTGATCAGACACTCATTCCATCAATTTCATCACATAGTTTGATCAGACACTCATTCCATCAATTTGATCACATAGTTTGATCAGACACACATTCCATCAATTTGATCACATAGTTTGATCAGACACTCATTCCATCAATTTGATCACATAGTTTGATCAGACACTCATTCCATCAATTTCATCACATAGTTTGATCAGACACACATTCCATCAATTTGATCACATAGTTTGATCAGACATTCATTCCATCAATTCGATCACATAGTTTGATCAGACACTCATTCCATCAATTTGATCACATAGTTTGATCAGACACTCATTCCATCAATTTCATCACATAGTTTGATCAGACACTCATTCCATCAATTTGATCACATAGTTTGATCAGACACTCATTCCATCAATTTGATCACATAGTTTGATCAGACACTTCATTCCATCAATTTCGATCACATAGTTTGATCAGACACTCATTCCATCAATTTGATCACATAGTTTGATCAGACATTCCATCAATTCCACAATTTGATCAGACATCATTTCATAATTTGATCAGACACTCATTCCATCAATTTCATCACATAGTTTGATCAGACACTCATTCCATCAATTTGATCACATAGTTTGATCAGACACTCATTCCATCAATTTGATCACATAGTTTGATCAGACACTCATTCCATCAATTTCCATCACAGTTTGATCACATTACTCCATTCCATCAATTTCATCACATTTATAGTTTGATCAGACACTTTATTCCATCAATTTGATCAGACATAGTTTGATCAGACACTCATTCCATCAATTTGATCACATAGTTTGATCAGACACACATTCCATCAATTTGATCACATAGTTTGATCAGACACTCATTCCATCAATTTCATCACAAAGTTTGATCAGACACTCATTCCATCAATTTGATCACATAGTTTGATCAGACACTCATTCCATCAATTTGATCACATAAGTTTGATCTGACACTCATTCCATCAATTTGATCACATAGTTTGATCAGACACTCATTCCATCAATTTGATCACATAGTTTGATCAGACACTCATTCCATCAATTTGATCACATAGTTTGATCAGACACTCATTCCATCAATTTGATCACATAGTTTGATCAGACACTCATTCCATCAATTTGATCACATAGTTTGATCAGACACTCATTCCATCAATTTCATCACATAGTTTGATCAGACATTCATTCCATCAATTTGATCACATAGTTTGATCAGACACTCATTCCATCAATTTGATCACATAGTTTGATCAGACACTCATTCCATCAATTTGATCAGACATACATTCCATCAACATTCCATCAATTTGATCAGACATACATTCCATCACTTGACTATACTTTGATTTCATTCCATCAATTTGATCACATAGTTTGATCAGACACTCATTCCATCAATTTGATCCATAGTTTGATCAGACACTCATTCCATCAATTTGATCACATAGTTTGATCAGACTCATTCCATCAATTCCATCATAGTTTGATCAGACACTCATTCCATCAATTTGATCACATAGTTTGATCAGACACTCATTCCATCAATTTGATCACATAGTTTGATCAGACACTCATTCCATCAATTTCGATCACATAGTTTGATCAGACACTCATTCCATCAATTTGATCACATAGTTTGATCAGACACTCATTCCATCAATTCGATCACATAGTTTGATCAGACACTCATTCCATCAATTTGATCATAGTTTGATCAGACACTCATTCCATCAATTTGATCACATAGTTTGATCAGACACTCATTCCATCAATTTGATCACATAGTTTGATCAGACACTCATTCCATCAATTTGATCACATAGTTTGATCAGACACTAAAACAATTCCATCAATTTCATCACATAGTCATCACATATCAGACACACATTCCATCAATTTGATCACATAGTTTGATCAGACACTCATTCCATCAATTTGATCACATAGTTTGATCAGACACTCATTCCATCAATTTGATCACATAGTTTGATCAGACACTCATTCCATCAATTTGATCACATAGTTTGATCAGACACTCATTCCATCAATTCGATCACATAGTTTGATCAGACACTTCATTCCATCAATTTGATCACATAGTTTGATCAGACTCATTCCATCAATTTCATCACATAGTTTGATCAGACACTCATTCCATCAATTTGATCACATAGTTTGATCAGAACACTTCATTCCATCAATTCGATCACATAGTTTGATCAGACACTCATTCCATCAATTTGATCACATAGTTTGATCAGACACTCATTCCATCAATTTGATCACATAGTTTGATCAGACACTCATTCCATCAATTTGATCACATAGTTTGATCAGACACTCATTCCATCAATTTGATCACATAGTTTGATCAGACACACCTCATTCCATCAATTCGATCACATAGTTTGATCAGACACTCATTCCATTAATTTGATCACATAGTTTGATCAGACACTCATTCCATCAATTTCATCACATAGTTTGACCAGACACTCTTTCCATCAATTTGATCACATAGTTTGATCAGACACTCATTCCATCAATTTGATCACATAGTTTGATCAGACACTCATTCCATCAATTTGATCACATAGTTTGATCAGACACTCATTCCATCAATTTGATCACATAGTTTGATCAGACACTCATTCCATCAATTTCATCACATAGTTTGATCAGACACTCATTCCATCAATTTCATCACATAGTTTGATCAGACACTCATTCCATCAATTTCATCACATAGTTTGATCAGACACTCATTCCATCAATTTGATCACATAGTTTGATTTCAGACACAACTCATTCCATCAATTCGATCACATAGTTTGATCAGACACACATTCCATCAATTTGATCACATAGTTTGATCAGACACTCATTCCATCAATTTGATCACATAGTTTGATCAGACACTCATTCCATCAATTTGATCACATAGTTTGATCAGACACTCATTCCATCAATTTGATCACATAGTTTGATCAGACACTCATTCCATCAATTTCATCACATAGTTTGATCAGACACTCATTCCATCAATTTGATCACATAGTTTGATCAGACATTCATTCCATCAATTTGATCACATAGTTTGATCAGACACTCATTCCATCAATTTGATCACATAGTTTGATCAGACACTCATTCCATCAATTTGATCACATAGTTTGATCAGACACTCATTCCATCAATTTGATCACATAGTTTGATCAGACATTCATTCCATCAATTTGATCACATAGTTTGATCAGACACTCATTCCATCAATTTGATCACATAGTTTGATCAGACACTCATTCCATCAATTTGATCACATAGTTTGATCAGACACTATTTCCATCAATTCCATCAATTTGATCACACTAGTTTGATCAGACACTCATTCCATCAATTTTGATCACATAGTTTGATCAGACACTCATTCCATCAATTTGATCACATAGTTTGATCAGACACTCATTCCATCAATTTGATCACATAGTTTGATCAGACACTCATTCCATCAATTTGATCACATAGTTTGATCAGACACTCATTCCATCAATTTGATCACATAGTTTGATCAGACACTCATTCCATCAATTTGATCACATAGTTTGATCAGACACTCATTCCATCAATTCGATCACATAGTTTGATCAGACACTCATTCCATCAATTTGATTTCATAGTTTGATCAGACACTCATTCCATCAATTTGATCACATAGTTTGATCAGACATTCATTCCATCAATTTGATCACATAGTTTGATCAGACACTCATTCCATCAATTTCATCACATAGTTTGATCAGACACTCATTCCATCAATTTGATCACATAGTTTGATCAGACACTCATTCCATCAATTTCATCACATAGTTTGATCAGACACTCATTCCATCAATTTGATCACATAGTTTGATCAGACACTCATTCCATCAATTTGATCACATAGTTTGATCAGACACTCATTCCATCAATTCGATCACATAGTTTGATCAGACACTCATTCCATCAATTTGATCACATAGTTTGATCAGACACATATTCCATCAATTCGATCACATAGTTTGATAAGACACATATTCCATCAATTTCATCACATAGTTTGATAAGACACTCATTCCATCAATTTAATCACATAATTTGATCAGACACACTCATTCCATCAATTTGATCACATAGTTTGATCAGACACTCATTCCATCAATTTGATCACATAGTTTGATCAGACACTCATTCCATCAATTCGATCACATAGTTTGATCAGACACACATTCCATCAATTTGATCACATAGTTTGATCAGACACTCATTCCATCAATTTGATCACATAGTTTAATCACATACATATTTTATGAATTTGATCACATAGTTTGATTAGACACTCATTCCATCAATTTCATCACATAGTTTGATCAGACACTCATTCCATCAATTTGATCACATAGTTTGATCAGACACTCATTCCATCAATTTGATCACATAGTTTGATCAGAACACTCATTCCATCAATTTCATCACATAGTTTGATCAGACACATCATTCCATCAATTTGATCACATAGTTTGATCAGACACTCATTCCATCAATTTGATCACATAGTTTGATCAGACACTCATTCCATCAATTTGATCACATAGTTTGATCAGACACACATTCCATCAATTTGATCACATAGTTTGATCAGACACTCATTCCATCAATTTGATCACATAGTTTGATCAGACACTCATTCCATAATTTGATCACATAGTTTGTTCAGACACTCATTCCACTAATTTGATCACATAATTTGATCAGACACTCATTCATCAATTTCATCACATACTTTGATCAGACACACATTCCATCAATTGATGATCACATAGTTTGATCAGACACAATGGTCATTCCATCAATTTGATCACATAGTTTGATCAGACACACATTCCATCAATTTCATCACATAGTTTGATCAGACACTCATTCCATCAATTTGATCACATAGTTTGATCAGACACTCATTCCATCAATTTGATCACATAGTTTGATCAGACACTCATTCCATCAATTTGATCACATAGTTTGATCAGACACTCATTCCATCAATTTGATCACATAGTTTGATCAGACACTCATTCCATCAATTCGATCACATAGTTTGATCAGACACTCATTCCATCAATTTGATCACATAGTTTGATCAGACACTCATTCCATCAATTTCATCACATAGTTTGATCAGACACTCATTCCATCAATTTGATCACATAGTTTGATCAGACACTCATTCCATCAATTTGATCACATAGTTTGATCAGACACACATTCCATCAATTTCATCACATAGTTTGATCAGACACTCATTCCATCAATTTGATCACATAGTTTGATCAGACACTTCATTCCATCAATTTGATCACATAGTTTGATCAGACACTCATTCCATCAATTTGATCACATAGTTTGATCAGACACTTATTCCATCAATTTGATCACATAGTTTGATCAGACACTCATTCCATCAATTTGATCACATAGTTTGATCAGACACTCATTCCATCAATTTGATCACATAGTTTGATCAGACACTTATTCCATCAATTTGATCACATAGTTTGATCAGACACTCATTCCATCAATTCGATCACATAGTTTGATCAGACACTCATTCCATCAATTTCATCACATAGTTTGATCAGACACTCATTCCATCAATTTGATCACATAGTTTGATCAGACACTCATTCCATCAATTTCATCACATAGTTTGATCAGACACTCATTCCATCAATTTGATCACATAGTTTGATCAGACACTCATTCCATCAATTTGATCACATAGTTTGATCAGACACTCATTCCATCAATTCGATCACATAGTTTGATCAGACACTCATTCCATCAATTTGATCACATAGTTTGATCAGACACTCATTCCATCAATTTGATCACATAGTTTGATCAGACATTCATTCCATCAATTTCATCACATAGTTTGATCAGACACTCATTCCATCAATTTGATCACATAGTTTGATCAGACACTCATTCCATCAATTTGATCACATAGTTTGATCAGACACTCATTCCATCAATTTGATCACATAGTTTGATCAGACACTCATTCCATCAATTTGATCACATAGTTTGATCAGACACTCATTCCATCAATTTGATCACATAGTTTGATCAGACACTCATTCCATCAATTTCATCACATAGTTTGATCAGACACTCATTCCATCAATTTCATCACATAGTTTGATCAGACATTCATTCCATCAATTTCATCACATAGTTTGATCAGACACTCATTCCATCAATCACTTGATCACATAGTTTGATCAGACATTTCATTCCATCAATTTGATCACATAGTTTGATCAGACACTCATTCCATCAATTTGATCACATAGTTTGATCAGACATTCATTCCATCAATTCGATCACATAGTTTGATCAGACATTCATTCCATCAATTTCATCACATAGTTTGATCAGACACTCATTCCATCAATTCGATCACATAGTTTGATCAGACACTCATTCCATCAATTTGATCACATAGTTTGATCAGACACTCATTCCATCAATTTGATCACATAGTTTGATCAGACACTCATTCCATCAATTTCATCACATAGTTTGATCAGACACTCATTCCATCAATTTCATCACATAGTTTGATCAGACACTCATTCCATCAATTTGAGATCACATTTTCAGTTTGATCAGACACTCATTCCATCAATTTGATCACATAGTTTGATCAGACACTCATTCCATCAATTTGATCACATAGTTTGATCAGACACTCATTCCATCAATTTGATCACATAGTTTGATCAGACACTCATTCCATCAATTTGATCACATAGTTTGATCAGACACTCATTCCATCAATTTGATCACATAGTTTGATCAGACACTCATTCCATCAATTTGATCACATAGTTTGATCAGACACTCATTCCATCAATTTGATCACATAGTTTGATCAGACACTCATTCCATCAATTTGATCACATAGTTTGATCAGACACTCATTCCATCAATTTGATCACATAGTTTGATCAGACACTCATTCCATCAATTCATCAGTTTGACTCAGACATCACCATCAATTTGATCACATAGTTTGATCAGACACTCATTCCATCAATTTCAGATCACATAGTTTGATCAGACACTCATTCCATCAATTTGATCACATAGTTTGATCAGACACTCATTCCATCAATTTGATCACATAGTTTGATCAGACTCATTCATCAATATCATAGTTTGATCATCAATCCATCAATCACATAGTTTGATCAGACACTCATTCCATCAATTTGATCACATAGTTTGATCAGACACTCATTCCATCAATTTCATCACAGTTTGATCAGACACTCATTCCATCAATTTCATCACATAGTTTGATCAGACACTTCATTCCATCAATTTGATCACATAGTTTGATCAGACACTCATTCCATCAATTTGATCACATAGTTTGATCAGACACTCATTCCATCAATTTGATCACATAGTTTGATCAGACACTCATTCCATCAATTTGATCACATAGTTTGATCAGACACTCATTCCATCAATTTGATCACATAGTTTGATCAGACACTCATTCCATCAATTTGATCACATAGTTTGATCAGACACTCATTCCATCAATTTCATCACATAGTTTGATCAGACACTCATTCCATCAATTTGATCACATAGTTTGATCAGACACTCATTCCATCAATTTGATCACATAGTTTGATCAGACATTCATTCCATCAATTTGATCACATAGTTTGATCAGACACTCATTCCATCAATTTGATCACATAGTTTGATCAGACATTCATTCCATCATTTCATCACATAGTTTGATCAGACACTCATTCCATCAATTTGATCACATAGTTTGATCAGACACTCATTCCATCAATTCGATCACATAGTTTGATCAGACACTCATTCCATCAATTTGATCACATAGTTTGATCAGACACTCATTCCATCAATTTCATCACATAGTTTGATCAGACACTCATTCCATCAATTTGATCACATAGTTTGATCAGACACATTCCATCAATTTGATCACATAGTTTGATCAGACACTTCATTCCATCAATTTCATCACATAGTTTGATCAGACACTCATTCCATCAATTTCATCACATAGTTTGATCAGACACTCATTCCATCAATTTCATCACATAGTTTGATCAGACACTCATTCCATCAATTTGATCACATAGTTTGATCAGACACTCATTCCATCAATTTGATCACATAGTTTGATCAGACACTCATTCCATCAATTTGATCACATAGTTTGATCAGACACTCATTCCATCAATTTGATCACATAGTTTGATCAGACACTCATTCCATCAATTTGATCACATAGTTTGATCAGACACTCATTCCATCAATTTGATCACATAGTTTGATCAGACACACTCATTCCATCATTTGATCACATAGTTTGATCAGACACACATTCCATCAATTTGATCACATAGTTTGATCAGACACTCATTCCATCAATTTCATCACATAATTTGATCAGACACTCATTCCATCAATTTGATCACATAGTTTGATCAGACACTCATTCCATCAATTTGATCACATAGTTTGATCAGACACTCATTCCATCAATTTCATCACATAGTTTGATCAGACACTCATTCCATCAATTTGATCACATAGTTTGATCAGACACTCATTCCATCAATTTGATCACATAGTTTGATCAGACACTCATTCCATCAATTTGATCACATAGTTTGATCAGACACTCATTCCATCAATTTGATCACATAGTTTGATCAGACACACATTCCATCAATTTGATCACATAGTTTGATCAGACACTCATTCCATCAATTTCATCACATAGTTTGATCAGACACTCATTCCATCAATTTCATCACATAGTTTGATCAGACACTCATTCCATCAATTTGATCACATAGTTTGATCAGACACACATTCCATCAATTTGATCACATAGTTTGATCAGACACTCATTCCATCAATTCGATCACATAGTTTGATCAGACACTCATTCCATCAATTTCATCACATAGTTTGATCAGACACATTCCATCAATTTGATCACATAGTTTGATCAGACACTCATTCCATCAATTTGATCACATAGTTTGATCAGACACACATTCCATCAATTCGATCACATAGTTTGATCAGACACTCATTCCATCAATTTGATCACATAGTTTGATCAGACACTCATTCCATCAATTTGATCACATAGTTTGATCAGACACACATTCCATCAATTTCATCACATAGTTTGATCAGACACTCATTCCATCAATTTGATCACATAGTTTGATCAGACACTCATTCCATCAATTTGATCACATAGTTTGATCAGACACTCATTCCATCAATTTGATCACATAGTTTGATCAGACACTCATTCCATCAATTTGATCACATAGTTTGATCAGACACTCATTCCATCAATTTCATCACATAGTTTGATCAGACACTCATTCCATCAATTTGATCACATAGTTTGATCAGACACTCATTCCATCAATTTGATCACATAGTTTGATCAGACACTCATTCCATCAATTTGATCACATAGTTTGATCAGACACTCATTCCATCAATTTGATCACATAGTTTGATCAGACACTCATTCCATCAATTTGATCACATAGTTTGATCAGACACTCATTCCATCAATTTGATCACATAGTTTGATCAGACACTCATTCCATCAATTTGATCACATAGTTTGATCAGACACTCATTCCATCAATTTGATCACATAGTTTGATCAGACACTCATTCCATCAATTTGATCACATAGTTTGATCAGACACTCATTCCATCAATTTGATCACATAGTTTGATCAGACACATTCCATCAATTTGATCACATAGTTTGATCAGACACTCATTCCATCAATTTCATCACATAGTTTGATCAGACACTCATTCCATCAATTTGATCACATAGTTTGATCAGACACACATTCCATCAATTTGATCACATAGTTTGATCAGACACACATTCCATCAATTTCATCACATAGTTTGATCAGACACTCATTCCATCAATTTCATCACATAGTTTGATCAGACACTCATTCCATCAATTTGATCACATAGTTTGATCAGACACTCATTCCATCAATTTGATCACATAGTTTGATCAGACACACATTCCATCAATTTGATCACATAGTTTGATCAGACACTCATTCCATCAATTTCATCACATAGTTTGATCAGACACTCATTCCATCAATTTGATCACATAGTTTGATCAGACACTCATTCCATCAATTTGATCACATAGTTTGATCAGACACTCATTCCATCAATTTGATCACATAGTTTGATCAGACACACATTCCATCAATTTGATCACATAGTTTGATCAGACACTCATTCCATCAATTTGATCACATAGTTTGATCAGACACTCATTCCATCAATTTGATCACATAGTTTGATCAGACACTCATTCCATCAATTCGATCACATAGTTTGATCAGACACTCATTCCATCAATTTGATCACATAGTTTGATCAGACACTCATTCCATCAATTTGATCACATAATTTGATCAGACACTCATTCCATCAATTTCATCACATAGTTTGATCAGACACTCATTCCATCAATTTGATCACATAGTTTGATCAGACACTCATTCCATCAATTTGATCACATAGTTTGATCAGACACACATTCCATCAATTTGATCACATAGTTTGATCAGACACTCATTCCATCAATTTGATCACATAGTTTGATCAGACACTCATTCCATCAATTTGATCACATAGTTTGATCAGACACTCATTCCATCAATTTCATCACATAGTTTGATCAGACACTCATTCCATCAATTTGATCACATAGTTTGATCAGACACTCATTCCATCAATTCAATGATCACATAGTTTGATCAGACACTCATTCCATCAATTTGATCACATAGTTTGATCAGACACTCATTCCATCAATTTGATCACATAGTTTGATCAGACACTCATTCCATCAATTTGATCACATAGTTTGATCAGACACTCATTCCATCAATTTGATCACATAGTTTGATCAGACACTCATTCCATCAATTTGATCACATAGTTTGATCAGACACTCATTCCATCAATTTGATCACATAGTTTGATCAGACACTCATTCCATCAATTTGATCACATAGTTTGATCAGACACTCATTCCATCAATTTCATCACATAGTTTGATCAGACACTCATTCCATCAATTTGATCACATAGTTTGATCAGACACTCATTCCATCAATTTGATCACATAGTTTGATCAGACACTCATTCCATCAATTTGATCACATAGTTTGATCAGACACTCATTCCATCAATTTCATCACATAGTTTGATCAGACACTCATTCCATCAATTTCATCACATAGTTTGATCAGACACTCATTCCATCAATTTGATCACATAGTTTGATCAGACACTCATTCCATCAATTTCATCACATAGTTTGATCAGACACTCATTCCATCAATTTGATCACATAGTTTGATCAGACACTCATTCCATCAATTTGATCACATAGTTTGATCAGACACTCATTCCATCAATTCGATCACATAGTTTGATCAGACACACATTCCATCAATTTGATCACATAGTTTGATCAGACACTCATTCCATCAATTTGATCACATAGTTTGATCAGACACACATTCCATCAATTTGATCACATAGTTTGATCAGACACTCATTCCATCAATTTTATCACATAGTTTGATCAGACACACATTCCATCAATTTCATCACATAGTTTGATCAGACACTCATTCCATCAATTTGATCACATAGTTTGATCAGACACACTCATTCCATCAATTTGATCACATAGTTTGATCAGACACTCATTCCATCAATTTGATCACATAGTTTGATCAGACACTCATTCCATCAATTTGATCACATAGTTTGATCAGACACTCATTCCATCAATTTGATCACATAGTTTGATCAGACACTCATTCCATCAATTCGATCACATAGTTTGATCAGACACTCATTCCATCAATTTGATCACATAGTTTGATCAGACACTCATTCCATCAATTTGATCACATAGTTTGATCAGACACTCATTCCATCAATTTGATCACATAGTTTGATCAGACACTCATTCCATCAATTTGATCACATAGTTTGATCAGACACTCATTCCATCAATTTCATCACATAGTTTGATCAGACACTCATTCCATCAATTCGATCACATAGTTTGATCAGACACTCATTCCATCAATTTGATCACATAGTTTGATCAGACACTCATTCCATCAATTTGATCACATAGTTTGATCAGACACTCATTCCATCAATTTGATCACATAGTTTGATCAGACACTCATTCCATCAATTTGATCACATAGTTTGATCAGACACTCATTCCATCAATTTGATCACATAGTTTGATCAGACACTCATTCCATCAATTTGATCACATAGTTTGATCAGACACTCATTCCATCAATTCGATCACATAGTTTGATCAGACACTCATTCCATCAATTTGATCACATAGTTTGATCAGACACTCATTCCATCAATTTGATCACATAGTTTGATCAGACACTCATTCCATCAATTTGATCACATAGTTTGATCAGACACTCATTCCATCAATTTGATCACATAGTTTGATCAGACACACATTCCATCAATTTCGATCACATAGTTTGATCAGACACTCATTCCATCAATTTCATCACATAGTTTGATCAGACACTCATTCCATCAATTTCATCACATAGTTTGATCAGACACTCATTCCATCAATTTGATCACATAGTTTGATCAGACACTCATTCCATCAATTTGATCACATAGTTTGATCAGACACTCATTCCATCAATTCGATCACATAGTTTGATCAGACACTCATTCCATCAATTTGATCACATAGTTTGATCAGACACTCATTCCACCAATTTGATCACATAGTTTGATCAGACACTCATTCCATCAATTTGATCACATAGTTTGATCAGACACTCATTCCATCAATTTGATCACATAGTTTGATCAGACACTCATTCCATCAATTTGATCACATAGTTTGATCAGACAGTTTGATCATTCCATCAATTTGATCACATAGTTTGATCAGACACTCATTCCATCAATTTGATCACATAGTTTGATCAGACACTCATTCCATCAATTTGATCACATAGTTTGATCAGACACTCATTCCATCAATTTGATCACATAGTTTGATCAGACACTCATTCCATCAATTTGATCACATAGTTTGATCAGACACTCATTCCATCAATTTGATCACATAGTTTGATCAGACACTCATTCCATCAATTTGATCACATAGTTTGATCAGACACTCATTCCATCAATTTGATCACATAGTTTGATCAGACACTCATTCCATCAATTTCATCACATAGTTTGATCAGACACTCATTCCATCAATTTGATCACATAGTTTGATCAGACACTCATTCCATCAATTTGATCACATAGTTTGATCAGACACTCATTCCATCAATTTGATCACATAGTTTGATCAGACACTCATTCCATCAATTTCATCACATAGTTTGATCAGACACTCATTCCATCAATTTGATCACATAGTTTGATCAGACACTCATTCCATCAATTTGATCACATAGTTTGATCAGACACTCATTCCATCAATTCGATCACATAGTTTGATCAGACACTCATTCCATCAATTTGATCACATAGTTTGATCAGACACTCATTCCACCAATTTGATCACATAATTTGATCAGACACTCATTCCATCTCATTCCATCAATTTGATCACATAGTTTGATCAGACACTCATTCCATCAATTTGATCACATAGTTTGATCAGACACTCATTCCATCAATTTGATCACATAGTTTGATCAGACACTCATTCCATCAATTTGATCACATAGTTTGATCAGACACTCATTCCATCAATTTGATCACATAGTTTGATCAGACACTCATTCCATCAATTTGATCACATAGTTTGATCAGACACTCATTCCATCAATTTGATCACATAGTTTGATCAGACACTCATTCCATCAATTTGATCACATAGTTTGATCAGACACTCATTCCATCAATTTGATCACATAGTTTGATCAGACACTCATTCCATCAATTTGATCACATAGTTTGATCAGACACTCATTCCATCAATTTGATCACATAGTTTGATCAGACACTCATTCCATCAATTTGATCACATAGTTTGATCAGACACTCATTCCATCAATTTGATCACATAGTTTGATCAGACACTCATTCCATCAATTTCATCACATAGTTTGATCAGACATTCATTCCATCAATTTCATCACAAAGTTTGATCAGACACTCATTCCATCAATTTGATCACATAGTTTGATCAGACACTCATTCCATCAATTTGATCACATAGTTTGATCAGACACTCATTCCATCAATTTGATCACATAGTTTGATCAGACACACATTCCATCAATTTGATCACATAGTTTGATCAGACACTCATTCCATCAATTTGATCACATAGTTTGATCAGACACTCATTCCATCATTTGATCACATAGTTTGTTCAGACACTCATTCCATCAATTTGATCACATAGTTTGATCAGACACACTCATTCCATCAATAGTTTGATCAGACATCATTCCATAGTTTGATCAGACACTCATTCCATCAATTTGATCACATAGTTTGATCAGACACTCATTCCATCAATTTGATCACATAGTTTGATCAGACACTCATTCCATCAATTTGATCACATAGTTTGATCAGACACTCATTCCATCAATTCGATCACATAGTTTGATCAGACACTCATTCCATCAATTTCATCACATAGTTTGATCAGACACTCATTCCATCAATTTGATCACATAGTTTGATCAGACACTCATTCCATCAATTTGATCACATAGTTTGATCAGACACACATTCCATCAATTTCATCACATAGTTTGATCAGACACTCATTCCATCAATTTGATCACATAGTTTGATCAGACACTCATTCCATCAATTTGATCACATAGTTTGATCAGACACTCATTCCATCAATTCGATCACATAGTTTGATCAGACACACATTCCATCAATTTGATCACATAGTTTGATCAGACACTCATTCCATCAATTTGATCACATAGTTTGATCAGACACTCATTCCATCAATTTGATCACATAGTTTGATCAGACACTCATTCCATCAATTTGATCACATAGTTTGATCAGACACACATTCCATCAATTTGATCACATAGTTTGATCAGACACTCATTCCATCAATTTGATCACATAGTTTGATCAGACACTCATTCCATCAATTTGATCACATAGTTTGATCAGACACTCATTCCATCAATTTGATCACACTCATTCCATCAATTTGATCACACACATTCCATCAATTTGATCACACACATTCCATCAATTTGATCACATAGTTTGATCAGACACTCATTCCATCAATTTGATCACATAGTTTGATCAGACACTCATTCCATCAATTTGATCACATAGTTTGATCAGACACTCATTCCATCAATTCGATCACATAGTTTGATCAGACACTCATTCCATCAATTTGATCACATAGTTTGATCAGACACTCATTCCATCAATTTGATCACATAGTTTGATCAGACACTCATTCCATCAATTTGATCACATAGTTTGATCAGACACTCATTCCATCAATTTGATCACATAGTTTGATCAGACACTCATTCCATCAATTTCATCACATAGTTTGATCAGACACACATTCCATCAATTTCATCACATAGTTTGATCAGACACTCATTCCATCAATTTCATCACATAGTTTGATCAGACACTCATTCCATCAATTTCATCACATAGTTTGATCAGACACTCATTCCATCAATTTGATCACATAGTTTGATCAGACACTCATTCCATCAATTTGATCACATAGTTTGATCAGACACTCATTCCATCAATTTGATCACATAGTTTGATCAGACACTCATTCCATCAATTTGATCACATAGTTTGATCAGACACTCATTCCATCAATTTGATCACATAGTTTGATCAGACACTCATTCCATCAATTTGATCACATAGTTTGATCAGACACTCATTCCATCAATTTCATCACATAGTTTGATCAGACACATCATTCCATCAATTTGATCACATAGTTTGATCAGACACTCATTCCATCAATTTGATCACATAGTTTGATCAGACACTCATTCCATCAATTTCATCACATAGTTTGATCAGACACTCATTCCATCAATTTGATCACATAGTTTGATCAGACACTCATTCCATCAATTTGATCACATAGTTTGATCAGACACATTCCATCAATTTGATCACATAGTTTGATCAGACACTCATTCCATCAATTTGATCACATAGTTTGATCAGACACTCATTCCATCAATTTGATCACATAGTTTGATCAGACACTCATTCCATCAATTTGATCACATAGTTTGATCAGACACTCATTCCATCAATTTGATCACATAGTTTGATCAGACACTCATTCCATCAATTTGATCACATAGTTTGATCAGACATTCATTCCATCAATTTGATCACATAGTTTGATCAGACACTCATTCCATCAATTTGATCACATAGTTTGATCAGACACTCATTCCATCAATTTGATCACATAGTTTGATCAGACACTCATTCCATCAATTTGATCACATAGTTTGATCAGACACTCATTCCATCAATTTGATCACATAGTTTGATCAGACACTCATTCCATCAATTTGATCACATAGTTTGATCAGACACTCATTCCATCAATTTGATCACATAGTTTGATCAGACACTCATTCCATCAATTTGATCACATAGTTTGATCAGACACTCATTCCATCAATTTCATCACATAGTTTGATCAGACACTCATTCCATCAATTTCATCACATAGTTTGATCAGACACTCATTCCATCAATTTGATCACATAGTTTGATCAGACACTCATTCCATCAATTTGATCACATAGTTTGATCAGACACTCATTCCATCAATTTGATCACATAGTTTGATCAGACACTCATTCCATCAATTTGATCACATAATTTGATCAGACACATTCCATCAATTTGATCACATAGTTTGATCAGACACTCATTCCATCAATTTGATCACATAGTTTGATCAGACACTCATTCCATCAATTTGATCACATAGTTTGATCAGACACATTCCATCAATTTGATCACATAGTTTGATCAGACACTCATTCCATCAATTTCATCACATAGTTTGATCAGACACTCATTCCATCAATTTCGATCACATAGTTTGATCAGACACTCATTCCATCAATTTGATCACATAGTTTGATCAGACACTCATTCCATCAATTTGATCACATAGTTTGATCAGACATTCCATCATTCCATCAATCAGACATCATTGATCAATTTGACATAGTTTGATCAGACACTCATTCCATCAATTTGATCACATAGTTTGATCAGACACTCATTCCATCAATTTGATCACATAGTTTGATCAGACACTCATTCCATCAATTTCATCACATAGTTTGATCAGACACTCATTCCATCAATTTCATCACATAGTTTGATCAGACACATTCCATCATTCCATCAATTTGATCACATAGTTTGATCAGACACTCATTCCATCAATTTGATCACATAGTTTGATCAGACACTCATTCCATCAATTTGATCACATAGTTTGATCAGACACTCATTCCATCAATTTGATCACATAGTTTGATCAGACACTCATTCCATCAATTTGATCACATAGTTTGATCAGACACTCATTCCATCAATTTGATCACATAGTTTGATCAGACACTCATTCCATCAATTCGATCACATAGTTTGATCAGACACTCATTCCATCAATTTGATCACATAGTTTGATCAGACACTCATTCCATCAATTTGATCACATAGTTTGATCAGACACTCATTCCATCAATTTGATCACATAGTTTGATCAGACACTCATTCCATCAATTTGATCACATAGTTTGATCAGACACTCATTCCATCAATTTGATCACATAGTTTGATCAGACACTCATTCCATCAATTTGATCACATAGTTTGATCAGACACTCATTCCATCAATTTGATCACATAGTTTGATCAGACACTCATTCCATCAATTTGATCACATAGTTTGATCAGACACTCATTCCATCAATTTCATCACATAGTTTGATCAGACACTCATTCCATCAATTCGATCACATAGTTTGATCAGACACTCATTCCATCAATTTGATCACATAGTTTGATCAGACACTCATTCCATCAATTTGATCACATAGTTTGATCAGACACTCATTCCATCAATTTGATCACATAGTTTGATCAGACACTCATTCCATCAATTTGATCACATAGTTTGATCAGACACTCATTCCATCAATTTGATCACATAGTTTGATCAGACACTCATTCCATCAATTTGATCACATAGTTTGATCAGACACTCATTCCATCAATTTGATCACATAGTTTGATCAGACACTCATTCCATCAATTTGATCACATAGTTTGATCAGACACTCATTCCATCAATTTGATCACATAGTTTGATCAGACACTCATTCCATCAATTTGATCACATAGTTTGATCAGACACTCATTCCATCAATTTGATCACATAGTTTGATCAGACACTCATTCCATCAATTCGATCACATAGTTTGATCAGACACTCATTCCATCAATTTGATCACATAGTTTGATCAGACACTCATTCCATCAATTTGATCACATAGTTTGATCAGACACTCATTCCATCAATTTGATCACATAGTTTGATCAGACACTCATTCCATCAATTTGATCACATAGTTTGATCAGACACTCATTCCATCAATTCGATCACATAGTTTGATCAACACACATTCCATCAATTTGATCACATAGTTTGATCAGACACTCATTCCATCAATTTGATCACATAGTTTGATCAGACACTCATTCCATCAATTTGATCACATAGTTTGATCAGACACTCATTCCATCAATTTGATCACATAGTTTGATCAGACACTCATTCCATCAATTTGATCACATAGTTTGATCAGACACTCATTCCATCAATTTGATCACATAGTTTGATCAGACACTCATTCCATCAATTTGATCACATAGTTTGATCAGACACTCATTCCATCAATTTGATCACATAGTTTGATCAGACACTCATTCCATCAATTCGATCACATAGTTTGATCAGACACTCATTCCATCAATTTCATCACATAGTTTGATCAGACACTCATTCCATCAATTTCATCACATAGTTTGATCAGACACTCATTCCATCAATTTGATCACATAGTTTGATCAGACACTCATTCCATCAATTCGATCACATAGTTTGATCAGACACTCATTCCATCAATTTGATCACATAGTTTGATCAGACACACATTCCATCAATTTGATCACATAGTTTGATCAGACACTCATTCCATCAATTTGATCACATAGTTTGATCAGACACACATTCCATCAATTTGATCACATAGTTTGATCAGACACTCATTCCATCAATTTCATCACATAGTTTGATCAGACACTCATTCCATCAATTTGATCACATAATTTGATCAGACACACATTACCTCAATTTGATCAGACACACATTCCCTCAATTTGATCACATAGTTTGATCAGACACTCATTCCATCAATTTGATCACATAGTTTGATCAGACACTCATTCCATCAATTTGATCACATAGTTTGATCAGACACTCATTCCATCAATTTGATCACATAGTTTGATCAGACACTCATTCCATCAATTTGATCACATAGTTTGATCAGACACTCATTCCATCAATTTGATCACATAGTTTGATCAGACACTCATTCCATCAATTTGATCACATAGTTTGATCAGACACTCATTCCATCAATTTGATCACATAGTTTGATCAGACACTCATTCCATCCATCAATTTTGATCAGACATTCATTCCATCAATTTGATCACATAGTTTGATCAGACACTCATTCCATCAATTTGATCACATAGTTTGATCAGACACTCATTCCACCAATTTGATCACATAATTTGATCAGACACTCATTCCATCAATTTCATCACATAGTTTGATCAGACACTCATTCCATCAATTTGATCACATAGTTTGATCAGACACTCATTCCATCAATTTGATCACATAGTTTGATCAGACACTCATTCCATCAATTTGATCACATAGTTTGATCAGACACTCATTCCATCAATTTGATCACATAGTTTGATCAGACACTCATTCCATCAATTCGATCACATAGTTTGATCAGACACTCATTCCATCAATTTGATCACATAGTTTGATCAGACACTCATTCCATCAATTTGATCACATAGTTTGATCAGACACTCATTCCATCAATTTGATCACATAGTTTGATCAGACACTCATTCCATCAATTTGATCACATAGTTTGATCAGACACTCATTCCATCAATTTGATCACATAGTTTGATCAGACACTCATTCCATCAATTTGATCACATAGTTTGATCAGACACTCATTCCATCAATTTGATCACATAGTTTGATCAGACACTCATTCCATCAATTTGATCACATAGTTTGATCAGACACTCATTCCATCAATTTGATCACATAGTTTGATCAGACACTCATTCCATCAATTTCATCACATAGTTTGATCAGACACTCATTCCATCAATTTGATCACATAGTTTGATCAGACACTCATTCCATCAATTTGATCACATAGTTTGATCAGACTCACATCAATTTCATCATACACTCATTCCATCAATTTGATCACATAGTTTGATCAGACACTCATTCCATCAATTTGATCACATAGTTTGATCAGACACTCATTCCATCAATTTGATCACATAGTTTGATCAGACACTCATTCCATCAATTTGATCACATAGTTTGATCAGACACTCATTCCATCAATTTGATCACATAGTTTGATCAGACACTCATTCCATCAATTTGATCACATAGTTTGATCAGACACTCATTCCATCAATTTCATCACATAGTTTGATCAGACACTCATTCCATCAATTTGATCACATAGTTTGATCAGACACTCATTCCATCAATTTGATCACATAGTTTGATCAGACACTCATTCCATCAATTTGATCACATAGTTTGATCAGACACTCATTCCATCAATTTCATCACATAGTTTGATCAGACACTCATTCCATCAATTTGATCACATAGTTTGATCAGACATCATTCCATCAATTTCAATTTGATCACATAGTTTGATCAGACACTCATTCCATCAATTTGATCACATAGTTTGATCAGACACTCATTCCATCAATTCGATCACATAGTTTGATCAGACACTCATTCCATCAATTTGATCACATAGTTTGATCAGACACTCATTCCATCAATTTGATCACATAGTTTGATCAGACACTCATTCCATCAATTTGATCACATAGTTTGATCAGACACTCATTCCATCAATTTCATCACATAGTTTGATCAGACACTCATTCCATCAATTTGATCACATAGTTTGATCAGACACTCATTCCATCAATTTGATCACATAGTTTGATCAGACACTCATTCCATCAATTTGATCACATAGTTTGATCAGACACTCATTCCATCAATTTGATCACATAGTTTGATCAGACACTCATTCCATCAATTTGATCACATAGTTTGATCAGACACTCATTCCATCAATTCGATCACATAGTTTGATCAGACACTCATTCCATCAATTTGATCACATAGTTTGATCAGACACTCATTCCATCAATTTGATCACATAGTTTGATCAGACACTCATTCCATCAATTTGATCACATAGTTTGATCAGACACTCATTCCATCAATTTCATCACATAGTTTGATCAGACACTCATTCCATCAATTTGATCACATAGTTTGATCAGACACTCATTCCATCAATTTGATCACATAGTTTGATCAGACACTCATTCCATCAATTTGATCACATAGTTTGATCAGACACTCATTCCATCAATTTGATCACATAGTTTGATCAGACACTCATTCCATCAATTTGATCACATAGTTTGATCAGACACTCATTCCATCAATTTGATCACATAGTTTGATCAGACACTCATTCCATCAATTTGATCACATAGTTTGATCAGACACTCATTCCATCAATTTCATCACATAGTTTGATCAGACACTCATTCCATCAATTTGATCACATAGTTTGATCAGACACTCATTCCATCAATTTGATCACATAGTTTGATCAGACACTCATTCCATCAATTCGATCACATAGTTTGATCAGACACTCAGACACTCATTCCATCAATTTGATCACATAGTTTGATCAGACACTCATTCCATCAATTTGATCACATAGTTTGATCAGACACTCATTCCATCAATTTGATCACATAGTTTGATCAGACACTCATTCCATCAATTTGATCACATAGTTTGATCAGACACTCATTCCATCAATTTGATCACATAGTTTGATCAGACACTCATTCCATCAATTTGATCACATAGTTTGATCAGACACTCATTCCATCAATTTGATCACATAGTTTGATCAGACACTCATTCCATCAATTTGATCACATAGTTTGATCAGACACTCATTCCATCAATTTGATCACATAGTTTGATCAGACACTCATTCCATCAATTTGATCACATAGTTTGATCAGACACTCATTCCATCAATTTGATCACATAGTTTGATCAGACACTCATTCCATCAATTTGATCACATAGTTTGATCAGACACTCATTCCATCAATTTGATCACATAGTTTGATCAGACACTCATTCCATCAATTTCATCACATAGTTTGATCAGACACTCATTCCATCAATTTGATCACATAGTTTGATCAGACACTCATTCCATCAATTTGATCACATAGTTTGATCAGACACTCATTCCATCAATTTGATCACATAGTTTGATCAGACACTCATTCCATCAATTTGATCACATAGTTTGATCAGACACTTCATTCCATCAATTTGATCACATAGTTTGATCAGACACTCATTCCATCAATTTGATCACATAGTTTGATCAGACACTCATTCCATCAATTTGATCACATAGTTTGATCAGACACTCATTCCATCAATTTGATCACATAGTTTGATCAGACACTCATTCCATCAATTTGATCACATAGTTTGATCAGACACTCATTCCATCAATTTGATCACATAGTTTGATCAGACACTCATTCCATCAATTTGATCACATAGTTTGTTCAGACACTCATTCCATCAATTTCATCACATAGTTTGACCAGACACTCTTTCCATCAATTTGATCACATAGTTTGATCAGACACTCATTCCATCAGTTTCATCACATAGTTTGATCAGACACTCATTCCATCAATTTGATCACATAGTTTGATCAGACACTCATTCCATCAATTTGATCACATAGTTTGATCAGACACTCATTCCATCAATTTGATCACATAGTTTGATCAGACACTCATTCCATCAATTTGATCACATAGTTTGATCAGACACTCATTCCATCAATTTCATCACAAAGTTTGATCAGACACTCATTCCATCAATTTCATCACATAGTTTGATCAGACACTCATTCCATCAATTTGATCACATAGTTTGATCAGACACTCATTCCATCAATTTGATCACATAGTTTGATCAGACACTCATTCCATCAATTTGATCACATAGTTTGATCAGACACTCATTCCATCAATTTGATCACATAGTTTGATCAGACACTCATTCCATCAATTTGATCACATAGTTTGATCAGACACTCATTCCATCAATTTGATCACATAGTTTGATCAGACACTCATTCCATCAATTTGATCACATAGTTTGATCAGACACTCATTCCATCAATTTGATCACATAGTTTGATCAGACACTCATTCCATCAATTTGATCACATAGTTTGATCAGACACTCATTCCATCAATTTGATCACATAGTTTGATCAGACACTCATTCCATCAATTTGATCACATAGTTTGATCAGACACTCATTCCATCAATTTGATCACATAGTTTGATCAGACACTCATTCCATCAATTTGATCACATAGTTTGATCAGACACTCATTCCATCAATTTGATCACATAGTTTGATCAGACACTCATTCCATCAATTTGATCACATAGTTTGATCAGACACTCATTCCATCAATTTGATCACATAGTTTGATCAGACACTCATTCCATCAATTTGATCACATAGTTTGATCAGACACTCATTCCATCAATTTGATCACATAGTTTGATCAGACACTCATTCCATCAATTTGATCACATAGTTTGATCAGACACTCATTCCATCAATTTGATCACATAGTTTGATCAGACACTCATTCCATCAATTTGATCACATAGTTTGATCAGACACTCATTCCATCAATTTGATCACATAGTTTGATCAGACACTCATTCCATCAATTTGATCACATAGTTTGATCAGACACTCATTCCATCAATTCGATCACATAGTTTGATCAGACACTCATTCCATCAATTTGATCACATAGTTTGATCAGACACTCATTCCATCAATTTGATCACATAGTTTGATCAGACACTCATTCCATCAATTTGATCACATAGTTTGATCAGACACTCATTCCATCAATTTGATCACATAGTTTGATCAGACACTCATTCCATCAATTTGATCACATAGTTTGATCAGACACATCAATTTGATTCCATCAATTTGATCACATAGTTTGATCAGACACTCATTCCATCAATTTGATCACATAGTTTGATCAGACACTCATTCCATCAATTTGATCACATAGTTTGATCAGACACTCATTCCATCAATTTGATCACATAGTTTGATCAGACACTCATTCCATCAATTTGATCACATAGTTTGATCAGACACTCATTCCATCAATTTGATCACATAGTTTGATCAGACACTCATTCCATCAATTTGATCACATAGTTTGATCAGACACTCATTCCATCAATTTGATCACATAGTTTGATCAGACACTCATTCCATCAATTTGATCACATAGTTTGATCAGACACTCATTCCATCAATTTGATCACATAGTTTGATCAGACACTCATTCCATCAATTTCAGACATCACATAATTTGATCAGACATCAGACATTCATTCCATCAATTTGATCACATAGTTTGATCAGACACTCATTCCATCAATTTGATCACATAGTTTGATCAGACACTCATTCCATCAATTTGATCACATAGTTTGATCAGACACTCATTCCATCAATTTGATCACATAGTTTGATCAGACACTCATTCCATCAATTTGATCACATAGTTTGATCAGACACTCATTCCATCAATTTGATCACATAGTTTGATCAGACACTCATTCCATCAATTTGATCACATAGTTTGATCAGACACTCATTCCATCAATTTGATCACATAGTTTGATCAGACACTCATTCCATCAATTTCATCACATAGTTTGATCAGACACTCATTCCATCAATTCGATCACATAGTTTGATCAGACACTCATTCCATCAATTTGATCACATAGTTTGATCAGACACTCATTCCATCAATTTGATCACATAGTTTGATCAGACATTCATTCCATCAATTTGATCACATAGTTTGATCAGACACTCATTCCATCAATTTGATCACATAGTTTGATCAGACACTCATTCCATCAATTTGATCACATAGTTTGATCAGACACTCATTCCATCAATTTGATCACATAGTTTGATCAGACACTCATTCCATCAATTTGATCACATAGTTTGATCAGACACTCATTCCATCAATTTGATCACATAGTTTGATCAGACACTCATTCCATCAATTTGATCACATAGTTTGATCAGACACTCATTCCATCAATTTGATCACATAGTTTGATCAGACACTCATTCCATCAATTTGATCACATAGTTTGATCAGACACTCATTCCATCAATTTGATCACATAGTTTGATCAGACACTCATTCCATCAATTTGATCACATAGTTTGATCAGACACTCATTCCATCAATTTGATCACATAGTTTGATCAGACACTCATTCCATCAATTTGATCACATAGTTTGATCAGACACTCATTCCATCAATTTGATCACATAGTTTGATCAGACACTCATTCCATCAATTTGATCACATAGTTTGATCAGACACTCATTCCATCAATTTGATCACATAGTTTGATCAGACACTCATTCCATCAATTTGATCACATAGTTTGATCAGACACTCATTCCATCAATTTGATCACATAGTTTGATCAGACACTCATTCCATCAATTTGATCACATAGTTTGATCAGACACTCATTCCATCAATTTCATCACATAGTTTGATCAGACATTCATTCCATCAATTTGATCACATAGTTTGATCAGACACTCATTCCATCAATTTGATCACATAGTTTGATCAGACACTCATTCCATCAATTTGATCACATAGTTTGATCAGACACTCATTCCATCAATTTGATCACATAGTTTGATCAGACACTCATTCCATCAATTTGATCACATAGTTTGATCAGACACTCATTCCATCAATTTGATCACATAGTTTGATCAGACACTCATTCCATCAATTTGATCACATAGTTTGATCAGACACATTCATTCCATCAAATTTGATCACATAGTTTGATCAGATCATTCCATCAATTTGATCACATAGTTTGATCAGACACTCATTCCATCAATTTGATCACATAGTTTGATCAGACACTCATTTCCATCAATCAGACACTCATTCCATCAATTTGATCACATAGTTTGATCAGACACTCATTCCATCAATTTGATCACATAGTTTGATCAGACACTCATTCCATCAATTTCATCACATAGTTTGATCAGACACTCATTCCATCAATTTGATCACATAGTTTGATCAGACACTCATTCCATCAATTTGATCACATAGTTTGATCAGACACTCATTCCATCAATTTGATCACATAGTTTGATCAGACACTCATTCCATCAATTTGATCACATAGTTTGATCAGACACTCATTCCATCAATTTGATCACATAGTTTGATCAGACACTCATTCCATCAATTTGATCACATAGTTTGATCAGACACTCATTCCATCAATTTGATCACATAGTTTGATCAGACACTCATTCCATCAATTTCATCACATAGTTTGATCAGACACTCATTCCATCAACATTCCATCAATCACATAGTTTGATCAGACACTCATTCCATCAATTTGATCACATAGTTTGATCAGACACTCATTCCATCAATTTGATCACATAGTTTGATCAGACACTCATTCCATCAATTTGATCACATAGTTTGATCAGACACTCATTCCATCAATTTGATCACATAGTTTGATCAGACACTCATTCCATCAATTTGATCACATAGTTTGATCAGACACTCATTCCATCAATTTGATCACATAGTTTGATCAGACACTCATTCCATCAATTTGATCACATAGTTTGATCACATCACATAGTTTGATCAGACACTCATTCCATCAATTTGATCACATAGTTTGATCAGACACTCATTCCATCAATTTGATCACATAGTTTGATCAGACACTCATTCCATCAATTTGATCACATAGTTTGATCAGACACTCATTCCATCAATTTGATCACATAGTTTGATCAGACACTCATTCCATCAATTTGATCACATAGTTTGATCAGACACTCATTCCATCAATTTGATCACATAGTTTGATCAGACACTCATTCCATCAATTGATCACATAGTTTGATCAGACACTCATTCCATCAATTTGATCACATAGTTTGATCAGACACTCATTCCATCAATTTGATCACATAGTTTGATCAGACACTCATTCCATCAATTTGATCACATAGTTTGATCAGACACTCATTCCATCAATTTGATCACATAGTTTGATCAGACACACATTCCATCAATTTGATCACATAGTTTGATCAGACACTCATTCCATCAATTTGATCACATAGTTTGATCAGACACTCATTCCATCAATTTGATCACATAGTTTGATCAGACACTCATTCCATCAATTTGATCACATAGTTTGATCAGACACTCATTCCATCAATTTGATCACATAGTTTGATCAGACACTCATTCCATTCCATCAATTGATCAGACACTCATCACATAGTTTGATCAGACACTCATTCCATCAATTTCATCACATAGTTTGATCAGACACTCATTCCATCAATTTGATCACATAGTTTGATCAGACACTCATTCCATCAATTTGATCACATAGTTTGATCAGACACTCATTCCATCAATTTGATCACATAGTTTGATCAGACACTCATTCCATCAATTTGATCACATAGTTTGATCAGACACTCATTCCATCAATTTGATCACATAGTTTGATCAGACACTCATTCCATCAATTTGATCACATAGTTTGATCAGACACTCATTCCATCAATTTGATCACATAGTTTGATCAGACACTCATTCCATCAATTTGATCACATAGTTTGATCAGACACTCATTCCATCAATTTGATCACATAGTTTGATCAGACACTCATTCCATCAATTTGATCACATAGTTTGATCAGACACACATTCCATCAATTTGATCACATAGTTTGATCAGACACTCATTCCATCAATTTGATCACATAGTTTGATCAGACACTCATTCCATCAATTTGATCACATAGTTTGATCAGACACTCATTCCATCAATTTGATCACATAGTTTGATCAGACACTCATTCCATCAATTTCATCACATAGTTTGATCAGACACTCATTCCATCAATTTGATCACATAGTTTGATCAGACACTCATTCCATCAATTTGATCACATAGTTTGATCAGACACTCATTCCATCAATTTGATCACATAGTTTGATCAGACATTCATTCCATCAATTTCGATCACATAGTTTGATCAGACACTCATTCCATCAATTTGATCACATAGTTTGATCAGACACTCATTCCATCAATTTGATCACATAGTTTGATCAGACACTCATTCCATCAATTTGATCACATAGTTTGATCAGACACTCATTCCATCAATTTGATCACATAGTTTGATCAGACACTCATTCCATCAATTTGATCACATAGTTTGATCAGACACTCATTCCATCAATTTGATCACATAGTTTGATCAGACACTCATTCCATCAATTTGATCACATAGTTTGATCAGACACTCATTCCATCAATTTGATCACATAGTTTGATCAGACACTCATTCCATCAATTTGATCACATAGTTTGATCAGACACTCATTCCATCAATTTGATCACATAGTTTGATCAGACACTCATTCCATCAATTTGATCACATAGTTTGATCAGACACTCATTCCATCAATTTGATCACATAGTTTGATCAGACACTCATTCCATCAATTTGATCACATAGTTTGATCAGACACTCATTCCATCAATTTGATCACATAGTTTGATCAGACACTCATTCCATCAATTTGATCACATAGTTTGATCAGACACTCATTCCATCAATTTGATCACATAGTTTGATCAGACACTCATTCCATCAATTTGATCACATAGTTTGATCAGACACTCATTCCATCAATTTGATCACATAGTTTGATCAGACACTTCATTCCATCAATTTGATCACATAGTTTGATCAGACACTCATTCCATCAATTTGATCACATAGTTTGATCAGACACTCATTCCATCAATTTGATCACATAGTTTGATCAGACACACATTCCATCAATTTGATCACATAGTTTGATCAGACACTCATTCCATCAATTTGATCACATAGTTTGATCAGACACTCATTCCATCAATTTGATCACATAGTTTGATCAGACACTCATTCCATCAATTTGATCACATAGTTTGATCAGACACTCATTCCATCAATTTGATCACATAGTTTGATCAGACACTCATTCCATCAATTTGATCACATAGTTTGATCAGACACTCATTCCATCAATTTGATCACATAGTTTGATCAGACACTCATTCCATCAATTTGATCACATAGTTTGATCAGACACTCATTCCATCAATTTGATCACATAGTTTGATCAGACACTCATTCCATCAATTTGATCACATAGTTTGATCAGACACTCATTCCATCAATTTGATCACATAGTTTGATCAGACACTCATTCCATCAATTTGATCACATAGTTTGATCAGACACTCATTCCATCAATTTCATCACATAGTTTGATCAGACATTCATTCCATCAATTTCATCACAAAGTTTGATCAGACACTCATTCCATCAATTTGATCACATAGTTTGATCATCACACACATTCCATCAATTTGATCACATAGTTTGATCAGACACTCATTCCATCAATTTGATCACATAGTTTGATCAGACACTCATTCCATCAATTTGATCACATAGTTTGATCAGACACTCATTCCATCAATTTGATCACATAGTTTGATCAGACACTCATTCCATCAATTTGATCACATAGTTTGATCAGACACTCATTCCATCAATTTGATCACATAGTTTGATCAGACACTCATTCCATCAATTTGATCACATAGTTTGATCAGACACTCATTCCATCAATTTCATCACATAGTTTGATCAGACACTCATTCCATCAATTTGATCACATAGTTTGATCAGACACTCATTCCATCAATTTGATCACATAGTTTGATCAGACACTCATTCCATCAATTTGATCACATAGTTTGATCAGACACTCATTCCATCAATTTGATCACATAGTTTGATCAGACACTCATTCCATCAATTTGATCACATAGTTTGATCAGACACTCATTCCATCAATTTGATCACATAGTTTGATCAGACACTCATTCCATCAATTTGATCACATAGTTTGATCAGACACTCATTCCATCAATTTGATCACATAGTTTGATCAGACACTCATTCCATCAATTTCATCACATAGTTTGATCAGACACTCATTCCATCAATTTGATCACATAGTTTGATCATCACATCATTCCATCAATTTGATCACATAGTTTGATCAGACACACATTCCATCAATTTGATCACATAGTTTGATCAGACACTCATTCCATCAATTTGATCACATAGTTTGATCAGACACTCATTCCATCAATTTGATCACATAGTTTGATCAGACACTCATTCCATCAATTTGATCACATAGTTTGATCAGACACTCATTCCATCAATTTGATCACATAGTTTGATCAGACACTCATTCCATCAATTTGATCACATAGTTTGATCAGACACTCATTCCATCAATTTGATCACATAGTTTGATCAGACACTCATTCCATCAATTTGATCACATAGTTTGATCAGACACTCATTCCATCAATTTGATCACATAGTTTGATCAGACACTCATTCCATCAATTTGATCACATAGTTTGATCAGACACTCATTCCATCAATTTTCACATCAGACACTCATCCATCAATTTGATACATAGTTTGATCAGACACTCATTCCATCAATTTGATCACATAGTTTGATCAGACACTCATTCCATCAATTTGATCACATAGTTTGATCAGACACTCATTCCATCAATTTGATCACATAGTTTGATCAGACACTTATTCCATCAATTTGATCACATAGTTTGATCAGACACTCATTCCATCAATTCGATCACATAATTTGATCAGACATTCATTCATCAATTTGATCACATAGTTTGATCAGACACTTATTCCATCAATTCGATCACATAGTTTGATCAGACACACATTCCATCAATTTGATCACATAATTTGATCAGACACTCATTCCATCAATTTCATCACATAGTTTGATCAGACATTCATTCCATCAATTTCATCACAAAGTTTGATCAGACACTCATTCCATCAATTCGATCACATAGTTTGATCAAACACTCATTCCATCAATTTCATCAGACACACATTCCATCAATTTGATAACATAGTTTGATCAGACACTCATTCCATCAATTTTATCACATAATTTGATCAGACACACATTCCATCAATTTGATCACATAGTTTGATCAAACACTTATTCCATCAATTCGATCACATAGTTTGATCAGACACACATTCCATCAATTTCATCACATAGTTTGATCAGACATTCATTCCATCAATTCGATCACATAGTTTGATCACACACTCATTCCATCCATTTGATCACCTAGTTTGATCAGACACACACTCCATCAATTCGATCACATAGTTTGATCAGACATTCATTCCATCAATTCGATCACATAATTTGATCAGACACTCATTCCATTATTTGATCACATAGTTTGTTCAGACACTCATTCCATCAATTCGATCACATAGTTTGATCAGACACTCATTCCATCAATTCGATCACATAGTTTGATCAAACACTCATTCCATCAATTTCATCAGACACACATTCCATCAATTTGATAACATAGTTTGATCAGACACACATTCCATCAATTAGAAAGAATAGTTTGACCAGACACTCTTTCCATCAATTTCATCACAAAGTTTGATCAGACACTCATTCCATCAATTTCATCACATAGTTTGATCAGACACTCATTCCATCAATTCGATCACATAGTTTGATCAGACACTCATTCCATCAATTTGATCACATAGTTTGATCAGACACTCATTCCATCAATTTGATCACATAGTTTGATCAGACACTCATTCCATCAATTTGATCACATAGATTGATCAGAACTATTTCAAACAATTCGATCACATAGTTTGATCAGACACACATTCCATCAATTTCATCACATAGTTTGATCAGACATTCATTCCATCAATTTCATCACATAGTTTGATCAGACACTCATTCCATCAATTTCATCACATAATTTGATCACACACTCATTCCATCAATTTGATCACATAGTTTGATCAGACACACACTCCATCAATTTGATAACATAGTTTGATCAGACAAACATTCCATCAATTAGATCACATAGTTTGACCAGACACTTTTTCCATCAATTTCACCACATAGTTTGATCAGACACACATTCCATCAATTTCATCACATAGTTTGATCAGACACTCATTCCATCAATTTCATCAGAAAGTTTGATCAGACTTTCATTCCATCAATTTTATCACATAATTTGATCAGACACTCATTCCATCAATTCGATCACCTAGTTTGATCAAACACTCATTCCATCAATTTCATCAGACACACACTCCATCAATTTGATAACATAGTTTGATCAGACAAACATTCTATCAATTAGATCACATAGTTTGACCAGACACTCATTCCATCAATTTGATCACATAGATTGATCAGACACTCATTCCATCAATTCGATCACATAGTTTGATCAAACACTCATTCCATCAATTTCATCAGACACACATTCCATCAATTTGATAACACAGTTTGATCAGACACACATTCCATCAATTAGATCACATACTTTGACAAGACACTCTTTCCATCAATTTCATCACATAGTTTGATTAGACACTTATTCCATTAATTTGATCACATAGTTTGATCAGACACTTAATCCATCAATTTGATCACATGGTTTGATCACACACATTCCATCAATTTGATCACATTGTTTGATCAGACACACATTCCATCAATTTGTAACATATTTTGATCAGACACTTATTTTAACAATTTGATCACTTGTTTGACGAAACACTCATTCCATCAAATTGATCACATAGTTTGATCAGACACGCATTCCATCAATTCGATCACATAGTTTGATCAGACACTCATTCCATCAATTTCATCACATAGTTTGATCAGACATTCCTTCCATCAATTCGATCACATAGTTTGATCAGACACTGATTCCATCAATTTCATCACATAATTTGATCAAACACTCATTTCATCAATTTCATCAGACACACATTCCATCAATTTGATAACATAGTTTAATCAGACACACATTCCATCAATCAGACCACATAGTTTGACCAGACACTCTTTCCATCAATTTGATCACATAATTTGATTAGACACACACTCCTTCAATCAATTTGATCAGACACACACTCCATCAATTCGATCACATAGTTTGATCAGACACTCATTCCATCAATTTGATCACATAGTTTGATCAGACACTCATTCCATCAATTTCATCACATAGTTTGATCAGACACTCATTCCATCAATTTCATCAGACACACATTCCATCAATTTGATAACATAGTTTCATCAGACACACATTCCATCAATCAGACCACATAGTTTGACCAGACACTCTTTCCATCATTTTCATCACATAGTTTGATCAGACACTCATTCCATCAACTTCATCACATAGTTTGATTAGACACTTATTCCATTAATTTGATCACATAGTTTGATCAAACACTTATTCCATCAATTTGATCACATGGTTTGATCACACACATTACATCAATTTGATCTCATTTTTTGATCAGACACACATTCCATCAATTCGATCACATAGTTTGATCAGACTCTCCTTCCATCAATTTCATCACATAATTTGATCAGACACTCATTCCATCAATTTGATCACATTGTTTGTTCAGACACTCATTCCATCAATTTGATCACATGGTTTGATCACACACATTCCATCAATTTGATCACATTGTTTGATCAGACCCTCATTCCATCAATTTCATCACATAGTTTGATCAGACAACATTCCATTAATTCGATCACATAGTTTGATCAGACACTCATTCCATCAATTTCATCACATAAATTGATCAGACATTCCTTCCATCAATTCGATCACATAGTTTGATCAGACATTCATTCCATCAATTTCATCACATAATTTGATCAAACACTCATTCCATCAATTCGATCACATCGTTTGATCAAACACTTATTCCATCAATTTAATCACATAATTTAATCAGACACTCATTCCATCAATTCGATCACATAATTTTAACAGACATTCTTTCCATCAATTCGATAACATAATTTGATCACACACATTCCATTAATTCGATCACATTGTTTGATCAGACACACATTCCATCAATTTGATCACCTAGTTTGATCAGACACGCACTCCATCAATTGGATCACATAGTTTGATCAATCATTCATTTCATCATTTCGATCGCATAGTATGATCAGACACTGATTCCATTTATTCGATCACATAATTTGATCAAACACTCATTCCATCAATTTCATCAGACACACATTCCATCAATTTGATAACATAGTTTGATCAGACAGACATTCCATCAATCAGACCACATAGTTTGACCAGACACTCTTTCCATCAATTTCATCACATAGTTTGATCAGTAATTCATTCCATCAATTTCATCACAAAGTTTGATAAGACACTCATTCCATCAATTCGATCACATAGTTTGATCAGACATTCATTCCATCAATTCGATCACATAATTTGATCAGACACTCATTCCTATAATTTGATCACATAGTTTGATCAGACACTCATTCCATCAATTTGATCACATGCTTTGATCACACAAATTCCATCAATTTGATCACATTGTTTGACCAAACACTCATTCCATCAATTGGATTACATAGTTTGATCAGACTCTCATTCCATCAATTTGATCACCTAGTTTGATCAGACACGCACTCCATTTTTTTCGATCACATAATTTGATCAGACACTCATACCATCAATTTCATAACATAATTTGATCAGACACTCATTGCATTAATTTGATCACATTGTTTGTTCAGACACTCATTCCATCAATTTCATCACATGGTTTGATCACAAACATTACATGAATTTGATCACATTGTTTGATCAGACCCTCATTCCATCAATTTCATCACATAGTTTGATTAGACTCTCCTTCCATCAATTTGATCACTTAATTTGATCAGACACTCACTCCATCAATTCGATCGCATAGTTTGATCAGACACTTATTCCATTAATTTGATAACATAGTTTGATCAGACACTCTAATACTTTTATGACCTGCCAAGGAAAGAAAAAAAAAAATGTAGTGTTGGTAATTTGATTCATCCAAAAACAGCTTACATCAATAAGGGTTTGTATTCAGTTGTAATTATTTCAGTCCCCGTAAAAATAGTTGCATAACTCAGTGTTAAAAATGTGTAACTGAATAACTGTACATTTTGATTTAAAGGGGAGATTCGACAAATTCTGAAGAGTTAAAATAACAGTTGTAGAAATATATTATTTCCAAGGAACTTTCAAAGTGTGATCACAGTAATGGTTACAAGGTTTATAGATCAAAATAATCCATTGTGTTATTAATATTGTAAGGATTAAAACCATACATTTACTAAAATAGATTAATTTCTGCATATAATCTAAGCAGAACTGTTGTATTACATATTCAAAACTAACATCATATTATTAGGACATTGCGAATGTTACAGCTACATACACTTCTAAAAGGTTATTAATATAACTTGGAGAAATGGTGCTTACTTGTGTGAATATAATACACCACTTACTTAGTAAAATTCATATAATTAAATAGTAATTGTGCACAATTTTCTAACTGCTGCATAATAAACTTACAAGGAAAGTATACAGTTTTATCACCTCACAAAAATATAAGACTAGAAACATATTAATCCATTACTTTTAAAAGGTACAATAATTTTATAAATAGCATGTGGTAATATGTTCACATTACAAATTATTAGTATACATAATGAATAATGGACTATTTTAAAAAAGGGTCGATGGTAAGTCTGAAAACGTCTCGTGGTCGTCGTTTTTCGAAGATTGTTTTTTCTTTGTAGGAGTAAAAATGTTGAGAACACGAGACAGTAATAGAAGATTCTGTCGAACACAGCATCAGTTCCATATCTGTGATGAGACTGACTCGATAATGAGTGTCGAAATCTTCAAAAGTCGCTAACAGGTTGTTTGTCTGTCTTAGTTCTCCAGGCTATCTTGGAAATACATATCTAGGTTTCAACATGCTTGTTTGGAAGAAATCAGTTGATGTTTAAAAGTGCGTTTGTGATGATTGAGTTTTCATTATATCCTTCTTTGTATGGAGTGTCTGTGTAAATTTGTCTATTGACTTAAATAGCTTCTCGACTTGTGTATTCTGCATGAACATGTCTTTGAAATTTGTTTCTAGTTGTGGATGCTTTTTTTGGTAAGAATGGCTTGGATGAAGGTGGCGGATGTCCAATGTTTCGGGGCCCAGCATGGCCAGGTGGTTAAAGCGCTCGGATCGTAATCTGAGACTTGCGGGTTCGAATACCCGTCGCACCAAACATGCTCGCCATTTTAGTCGTGGGAGCGTTATAATGTCCCGGTCAATCACACTATTTGTTGATAAAAGAGTAGCCCAAGAGTTGGTGGTGATGACTAGCTGTCTTCCTTTTAGTTTTACACTGCTAAATTAGGGACGGCTAGAACAAATAGCCCTCGTGTAGCTGTGCATGAAATTCAAAAACCAATATTTCCTTGAAGTTTACTATTCTTCTGGCGCTGCATGGCCAAGTGGTTAAGGCGCTTAACTTGTAATGCGAGGGTCGCGGGTTGAATTTCCGTCTCACCAAACATGCTCGCCCTTTCAGCCGTAGGGCCATTATAGTGTCCCGATCAAACCCACAATTCGTTGGTAAAAGAGTAGCCCAAGAGTTGGCGGTCAGTGGTGATAACAAGCTGCCTTCCTTCTATTCTTACATTGCTAAATTAGGGACGGCTAATACAGTTAGCCCTCGTGTAAATGTGCGCGAAATTCGAAAAAGAAAACAAAAACCAATATTTCGTTGAAGTTTTCTATTTTTCTACCTAAAAGTTAAAGCTGAACGTCAAGGCCACTTATTAACGAGTGTTTTATATCTTGAATATTATGATGTGTTTGTTTATTATGATTTATATGTTTATTGTAGAGCATATTCAGCGGGGGTATCAACCGTGTTGAAAATCGATACACTTATCTCTGTCCCACTATGGATCTTTTTATAAAGTGAATGGAGTAAGTTGTTTGTTTGTTGTTAAACGCAATGTTTCGTGAAGGGCTATTTGTATGCTGTCGAAGGTTTTAAAATTGAATTTTACTTTATATGTGCTATCAGAATTGTTATCACTTGCAGCATTGAAATCAATAAAAGATACATTCTACTTAAGTTGTTTACTTTTGTTGTGTTTGAGAAACGAGCTTTTGCTGAAAAGGTGCTAAGTGTCTTAGTTTTGTTTCTCTTTACACGTCCCTCCCAGTGCCACAGTCTGTAAACTCGCACCGCTACAAACCGGGTTTAGATACCCATCGTGTAGCTTTGTGTTTAATTCCAAACAAGCAAGCAATTAAATCTTTAGACGTAATATGTGAAAAAAACAAAAGTAATTTATCACGTGACTGACTGGACAGTGGTCAGCGTTCTGGACTGTGAATCGGAGGTCTTACATGTTGCCTTAAAATCGCGCCTCGCACTTTGGGTCTGTGTCAAAAGAGCGACATTGAAATTACATTATTAGAGTGGCTCAAGGGCTGGATGTCAGCGCTGTTGTAGCCACTTTAAAATTAGGGACTACTAACCCAGATAGCCCTTGTAAATATCCGAAACAAACAAAATTATTTCTCTTAGTGGCCGTTCCCTACATAGCTTTGACCCTCACTGAGCTGAGACTCCGTCGCCTTTTGACTATGAGATTTCACTGACCCCTATGCCCTTGGGTTAAGTCTTGATGGGAGATCAATCGCTTGTACTTGTCGGGTTTTAAAAGACTTTCATAAAAGCAGTCTTCACGTGTCAACTTGTTTAGATAGTTTTCAATAGCGTCTGTTTGTACAAGTGTGCACGAAATATTTCTATTACCTAAATTACTGAGACAAAACTAGTACAGTTTAACTGTTGTCTCCTGGCGACATATATTTCATAATAGTTTTTACTTTTATGAGACTTTTTTATTTGTTTTAAGTTCAAATTCCTTTGGTAACAAGTTTCTCCAGTATAGCTGTTTACATGTAACACCAATCAAATATTACTTTGTTCTATATGGTTACAAGTCTTATTTTACATTGTAGATTATTAGTAGCGTGTTAACAGTAGTCAGGATTTTTGAGATTGGAAGAAATATTTTTACCCTGGCATTGATTACGTAAAACAAACCGTAAAAAGGTTATAACATAATTGTTTAAAATTAATGGATTAAAATCAGTCAAGCATGTCTTCATTCGTTGAATTGATTAAAATCAATCAAGCATGTCTTCATTCGTTGAATTTCTTTTTATTTTTGTTGTACTTTGGTCTCTCTAAGTGTTTCGGTCTCGTTCAGGCCAGTCGAGAGGTTGTACAAAGTAAATATAGGCAGCGATTATGTCTTGACTGTACTTTTCAGGTACTACTTTTTGTTATCTTGGTTAAAAATCTTACACCTAGCTCCTGTCAGTACACTTTCTAAAGGATGGCATGTGTGAGGTTGTACAAAATGAGTGGAAGTAGTCATTAGGTCTTAAATGTGTTACCTGTACTTTTCAGGTACTAATTTTTGTTATCTTGGGTTAAGAATCGTACACTTAGCTCCTGTCAGTAAAGTTTTAAAGATAGCATCAAAGGGCTGAAACTGGTAAAGCAACCAAAGAAAGCTTGTTTCACCATCAAACTTGATGCTTCGCGTGAAGGGCCCTTTAAAAGAAATCCAAAATACTTCCGCAGCCCCGTGGGTCTTCAAAGCCGGTATTTCCAGGTCGACAGCGGTTATATGAATGCCGTAGGTGAATTTCGTTTGATCGTCAGTTCATCGTTGTACAAACGGTTTCTTTAACGACACTATAATAAACAAGAAAAGTAACTGATTTCACTCCCAGGTTTTAGGCAGAAATATATAATTGCTCAATATGATAAAATTAGTTGGACAAACGGTTGTGCTCACTTGTCTCTTGTTAAATGCAAAGCTACATAACGGACTATATTTGACTGTGCCAACCGCGTATCGAACTCCGATTTTATTTATCTTGATGAGCCTGTAAGATTACTTCTGCGTTAGCGAGAGCACCCCATTCTAGTGGACAGTGTAAGAACTTGAAGACTGATGTTGATATAAGCCTTCACCTCGTGCAACTAACTATTCACGTAATGTAATATATATCTTCGAGAGAATTTTGTAAACTTGGCTGAGAGCTATAAATTCGAATAGCCCTTCAGTAATTAAGTTGTACCTGTGAAAAAAAAGAAGGGCTGGCGAAACGACGAGTAAGTAACTGAACAAGAACATTAAACAAATATTTGGAAGTACATGCTTGGATTGGAAAAGTTGTTTCAGTCTTATAAGGTAATACGACGTGAACTGGAAGATAAGTGTTAACCCTAAAGTTGATTTGGTTTTAATAACGTTAAAAAAACTCGTTGAACGTTTGAAACCTGTCTCGCACGTATATCGCTGTTGTGCAAGATTCGAATCTTCGTTCCAAACTTTTCTCTAAAACCAGTAGTTAACGTGAATTATTTTTCGTGTTTAATCAGCGATAGCAGGAATAATTATGTGGATACAGATAATTAAGATTTATTTCCCTTTTGCTATTTAACCTTTTGTTTAAAATCGTAATACTATTTTCTGATATCTTTGTACCGATATCGCCTTGAAAACATACTGTTTATCAGTATTGTAGGGTCAATACTAACTAGCTCTTACTGTTATTTTTAGCCGCGGCATAGCGGTTCGTAGTACACCTCTAAGTTGTTGTTTTTTTAAAAGCACAAACGTTTAGCTCACAGCTTCGTCATTTCTTGATGGATTTGAGTTTTAATTGCAGTTTTGAACTCGGAAGATCAAACCCTTTCGACTGACGTATTTGATCACGTCCAAAGTCTCATAGATGAATCTACTCTAATCGTGCCTAAAAGAATTTCTATTTGAGGGTAGACGAGTAGATAACGTGCTGAGTAATAAAGTTGAATCGGGTTGTATGCTTGGCATTGCCAAAACAGAAAAATATAGCTAATAAATCGACTAGTAGATTATCCATGCCTAAAAGTGTTCCAAGTGTTGTAGATATTAAGGATTCCTTCTTATTTATTTTAGTAACCTTTAATTTTTCGGAGCAATTCAATAACGTAATAAGTTATTAGTAGCGTACTAGGTTAATACTGCATTTCTGGAAACGGATTCCTGCTTATCCTAGAATTTCCAGTTCATCAATTCGAAAATAAATGTTGGGTTATTACAAAGGGTTGCCATTGTTGTTTGTTATTAAACACAAAAATTCACAAAGGGTTATCTGTGTTCTGCCCACCTTGGGTATCAAAACCCGGTTTCTTGTGGTATAAGTCCGCCGACATTCCACTGTGCTACTGGGAGAATTACAGAGGGTTCTTGCCTTCATAATATTTATCTTTTGCCATAACTAGAAAAACCTACAATAACTTCAGAATATATTTCACGGTATCACTGACCATTAGATACCACTTTGGAGAGCTAATTTTTAGAATATTTTAGAATAGGCCTTTGTTTGCAGTTATAACTCTGAGTGTAAGTTGTAGAACAGTCTTTCATTGCAGGTATAACTTTGAAAATGAGTTATCAGTTCGAGAATAATACCTGTAATATTACCCCACCTTTAAATAGTCTAAAAACGTCATTTTTGTATAAATATTTATTTACAATAAAAAGAATACAACATTAAAATCTTTGCAACTTCTCTTTGTTGACATGAAAATGACATAAGAATGTCGAAATGTTGTTCTTCACTTTACTTTACTTAAAGTTTCAATACTCGTACCAGCCATCTTGATAATACATTTTTACTTCAAGTGGGTTTTTCGTTAGCACAGACAATAAATAGTTATTAAAAACAGGACTAGCCATAAAAAGAGATTTCACATATGTTTCGGTATCTGTGTAAAGTATTATAACATTGTATTAATTTCAATCGTAAATACTCCATTTTATTACAGATATTAGAGAAGCCTATTTTTCGGAAAGTCAGTGTTAAAATTCCGTAGTTTTTAATGTCGATAATGATTTCAGAGATATAACATGAAATAATTCAGAAATGAAATAAATTTTATAATATTGTTCAGATTGTTGGTACAAAATAAATTTCTGTTTAAAATTAACTTTACTTGAGTGTTGCTTCATACAAGTTCACATAAACCTCGTTCATGCGAATGTATATAAATAATTTGTGTATCTAGTAAAAATAAAAATAAAATGTATTAACTGTTGCGTTTTTTATTATTTTCATGAAGAAAAAACAATCTTGTATTATTTGGAGGTTATGTCACAAGTTCCTGAAGAAATCTACCACACGAAGTATTATACAGATATTAAGGTATACACTCAACGTCTTTCAAGGTTTTTGTGTAAAATATTTGAGTTTTATAGAAGGATCTCCACCTTTCATAGTTTAGACGAACAGAAAGAATTAATTCATTAAATATTCATAAAGGAAAAAGATTTCAAATAATGGCATAAACATGGAAATTTCTGATCATATGTCAAATATTCAACATACTTCTTGTGAAAAAGATGACTTTGTGAAGTCATGTTCAGAAAATAGAACTTTCTGTATTCCAGATACGAACTATCCAGATAATATCATCTACTCAGAAGCTTCACACGAACCATCTTCCAAAGAAAAGGTAGCCGGACAAAAACTGACAGAAAAATATGATACTCTGGGCCGAATTAATGTAGAGGACACAGACAAAAGTATCAGTTGTGGTTATTTGACGATGCGGATTTTCGACAGGATTTAGAAGATGAATTAAATACCTTATGCAGCGAATTGACATAGCCCAAGTCGAAACGGTTTTCGTAGCCACAAAACACTTGTGTTTGTGTGCCAGTGTCTGGCCAATCTGTATTTGAGAAAGCCAGAGGAAGAATGGCAGTTAGCCCTGACAGGTATCCCTGTCCTGCTGTTTGATGAAGGAGAAACGAAAGCACGAACTCAACGAAGACTGAAACTGGTCCTCGCCGAAAAATGCACAGGTTTCATTCTTTGGCATGATGTCATTGACAATTTGACGAACTGCGAGGCCCAAGATAATACTTTTCACACCATGTTCCTTTCCACCGATCCTGTGAAACCACCAAATGGGTGGTTTCAGTTTCAAAACAAAACAGCTGCCAGATAGTTTCACGAACAAGTCGACCTACTGACGTCGGACCCTCTCAATATATCTTTATCCGTTCCTAAAGCTAAAGGGAAAAATTCCAGGAAGTTGAAAAAAATAAAGTTACCCTAAAAATGTGATATTTCTCTTCCTTGCTATTTCGAACACGTCACAAGTATTGATATTAGAGATAAAGAGGAATTTTATACGCTGACGAATTTAGTGCAAAGGAAATCTAAAAAGGCATTAGAGCAATCTGTTCATG